>NC_051156.1:15457761-15570752 GCF_013339745.2 Dermacentor silvarum | reverse complement strand
ATCCGCCTATCGCCGCTGCCGTTTCGTGGCAGCGGCTCGAGCCCTCTTATCCGCGGCGCTGTCCAGGGCGCTGACACTGGCGTTGACGCTGGAGCTGTCCGTGGCACTCATCGCGGCGTTGCGGGAGGAGAATGAGTAGGGTGCCTCGATGCCAGCGCCGCCGTTCAGGGTGGTGCCATCCTTTGACCACACCCGCGCCGCCGCTTTCTCGCTGCGACGCCATCTTGAGTCACAGCGAGCGGTTGCGAGTGCTTGGTGCCGGTGCTTAGTTCGAGACACAGTGCGCGCGGATGCTTCGCTGACGCTTCTACTTGCTGGACAGTGTTCAGCCGCATGAATGACAAGCTTGTCAAGTGCATCGAGTCGACATGTCAAGTGCATCGAGTCGACGAGTCAAGTGCATCGAGTCGACGAGTCAAGTGCATCGAGTCGATCCAAGTGCACCGGATCGACGCGTAAAGGGCTTCGTTGTTTACGCTTCCCCCGGGACCCAGAGCGAAGGAAGAGATGGGAAGCCCAAGTAAAGCCGTATCACTGGAAGGCAACGGATAGCTCCTACATTTGTGAGGTAAGTGTCAAGAAAGTTTAGACGATCGGATCGTGTTTTTCATTTAAATAAGAAAGTATTCTCTGATCCTCGCTCACGTACCTACGTTCGCTCACGAACTAAGCACTGCACCGATGCTGAGTAGCCTATGGTTTGCGATCGCGGGTCGCATAGGCTTTTGCCGTTTTGATCAGCGCAGTCTATGCGAGTAGTACCCTTATTTTAAGAACTGACGAAAACGCTTCGCCGCGAAATAGCCTTACATTAGCTACAAATCGTCATGTAAACCACCTATTTTATTTTTTCACGGGAAGCTCACATCGTGTGTCTCTTGTTTCTTTTCTTTTTTTTCCCCTCAGTTTCTTTTTTCGCTACTGGTTATTTGGGACTAAAGAACGCAGTGCTTCTTCTGGGGAGAGCGGCTGTTGTGTACGTGGCAAGCGAAGCATTGTGATTTTCTCTATTCTCAGCAGATATCTTGCGGATCTCAGGTTGTTACGTTATATAGCTGATTTTTTAGACGAATATATTTGTAGCGTGGTGCTCGTAAGCCGATGGTCATTCGTGCTCATTCCCGATCGTAGTGGGTACTTTGACGGTCTTTAAATGCCTGTGCATGGTATGCCCAGGTGTAGTAGAGTTAAGGGGCATCATGGGACCAAAATGTTTCGGCGCTTTCTGGCATGGTGTCTGTTGTAGCCTGTGCATTTCTTCGAAACGTGTGAAGGGAGGTAATACAGCATTACTTCTGCGAAAATGTATTTTTAAGCACTGTAATGGGTTCTCTGTATTTACAAGGCAACTTTTCATATCAATAATCACTTTTGTTGTTTTACTTGTACTTAGAACACTTTGAAGAGGACCAGTACGAGGGAAATCGACAGGATGGGCGCCGTCTGTTAAAGTCAACAGCCCTACATCATCATGGACTATATTTTCGAAGTGAAAAACATTGCTAATTTGTATTTGACTGTCTTAGTTTCATTTACGGTTTGTGTACGCGATATGTATGCAGTGTTGTTTATTTTTTCAATGTAGTTATCAGTGTTCTAATGGTTATTTATAAAATTGTTCTGTACTCGCCATCGATGTGTTTGGCTGATGCGACGTATTCGATGGTAGCTGATGTATTCTGGCTGGATATCTTGATTAATATTACCCGCGGTTGCGTTTTCTTGTTTGCATTCTTGTTTTCGATTTATATTGTGTGTAATAAGGTTGATGTGCTCACTTGAACCCCCCCCCCCCGACATGTAATGAATAAATAAAAAAAAAACTCTGACTATCCCTAATTGTGTGTCGAGCCTACCTTGCGAATTTTTTTTATCTCGTCTTTCAGCATAACCTTCAGGCGCCACACAGTACATATAATTTTTCATGTACATATCTCTTTCATGATTGATTGTACTAGACATTATAAGTAAATGTATTTTGTGCATCGTTTGGTTTCTTGTGTGTACTACGCAAGATTGACACAGACAAGTTACGTTACATGTTTCTCTACAGCACTAACTAAACCTTATTTTCACATCGCAGTTATTTTTACAACAGCTTAATCCTGTCAGCACACAGTTTTGTGGGCAAAAAAAAGCAAAATTGCGCGTAGATATCGTCAAATAAAAATGTCACAGTTTCGCCCTAAGGCCGAAGCAATGAATGCGATAGCAACACAGCAATGTCATACGAAGTAAGGTGAGCGGCTTTGGTGGCAATATGAATTGTAGTAAACATGAGCTGATTAAGTAAGCAGGTGTGCTGCGGCGTAAGTAGACCGACATGAAGAGAGACTCGATGACCACGAGAAGGTGCGTGTGAAACGGTGGTGTTGATGAGAAGCGCTGCCCGTGGGCCGCGCGTGCGAAGGGACACACCTGTAACGCTGCACTGCCGATCCGGGCAGCATTGCATGTGTAGCGCGCGTTGGAAAATGTGGCCCGACTATTACTAACTGTGATGTGAGCGCGCACAAACAAACATGAATAGATCACACTGAATGACTGCAGACAACGACTGTCAAAACGCTGGCAGCAAGAGCATATACGCCGCAACGGGCGAAGGTACGTGCGGTCTATCGCTGCAACGGAAACTGAGCGGCGAATGCACAGCGCAGAAAGGTCAGAGCCGTGTGGAGGTAAGAGGCGGTACGAGCGAGCGACGAGCGCGGTTGTTGGCAGAGTGGAAATGCGCCCCCCCCCCCCCCCCCCCCCCCCCGCTCCCTCCGGCGCTCGCTTCCCGCTTCCTTGCTTGCGCGTGGAAGATTGAGTGCGTTCGCTCTCCGAGACAGCGTGCGTCCACGCACGCTTCCGCTCGGGCATACGGCGCGCGGCGAAGATTTTATCTGTACGGAACCTCACGGCGACGGCGACGCCGACGGCAGAAATCTGGTGGAAGTGTCCATATAATTGCTATCGCAATAATAATTGCAACGAACGCGAAGAGCACGCGCAACGCAAGGGAAACAAACCGCCGTGCGCGAGTAGCTGGCTACGGTAAAGGAGGCGTGACGTGTAAACCAAAATACAACAGCGAAAAAGAAAAACTTCCACACACAGGGGGTCGCAAACCTTATATACCAAGCATCGAAGAGCAAAAAAAAAAAGTGCGTATTTCAAACATACACACGGCATGTTACATGTAAATTGGATTAGGCAACTTGGGGCATGTTCCCGACGCCACACATTTACGTCTTGGACCTTCGACAAGTTAACGGCTATTGGTTATAAAGATGTGCAGATGTGATACCGATAAAAAATCATCATCAAGGCAAAACAGTTGGAAGTGCGCCGCGAGTAACACTATTTATGAACGCAAGCGTAGCTGAGTCTCAGCTCGTGTGACTCAATATGGCGGCGCCAGCGGGGTTGTCTCCACCCTGGATGGCGGCGCCGGGCATCGAGGCACCCTAAAGAATGAGAGGAGCGGAGCGCGCGCTCGCGTCATTATACCGCGAGCTACAGTGGCGCCCCCCATCGGAGTATGCAGTGCCTACCGTCGCGCCTCTAACCTGCTTCGCATTATCGCGCGCGGAGCCGCAGGTGTTGCCATTCGTTGCGCAATCCGAAGAGGAGAGGAGCGTTGGAGAGGAGGGGGAGGAGGATGCGCATTCGCAGTGCGGGTGTGGACGCCGCAGGGCAGATGGATGGAGGGAGCGTGGGAGAGAGTGACATAGCCCCGACCCACGGAGCAAGAAACCTTTAGGAGTGGAAACTCCGCCAGTTGCGGCGACCAGAAAATGTCACAAGCCCGCGGAGCCACTATCATGCTGGTGGCCGAGAATAAAATTATAATCGTCCTGGTTGCCAAGGCAACCGGTAACGTGTCTTGCTCCCGTTCGCGGCCGCGCGCCTTGTTCCCGTTTGGCCGCGCGCCTCACAAGTTCTACTGAGGGCACTCACGCGTCCCACCTGCGTCCCATCTTAGGCTAGCAAATTTCAAACAAGGGTACACTGCACGTATCACCGCTGTTAGTATTACGGCCCTCAAACCGTTGCTGTTTGACTTAAAGGCACACAAAAACAACGTTTTACGGCGTGCACGCTGAAGCGAACGCCGAACGCCCGTGTCATCTGCTTGGCGTCTGCTTTGAGCGGGAGACACGGGCGCCGCCGAAGAGAACGCGCCCGCGCAGCCCGCCGGGCTTCTGCTTTTTATTGCGATAGCAATTATATGGACACTCAAAAGCAGATTTCTGCCGTCGGCGTCGCCGTCGCCGTCGCCGTCGCCGTCGCCGTGAGGTTCCGTATGACGTCATTTGGAGAAGAAATCGTCGCCGCGCGCCGAACGCTGTATGTGCGAGTGAAAGGGCGCGAGGGGCGCGTCTTTCACGGGGAGTGAACGCACGGCGGAGAACAAACGCGCGTTCTGCGCCGTGCTCGCTTAAGGGCTGCAGAAGTAGGCGTCTCTGTTCTCCTTCACAATCACCATGTATGTAGAGCAAACGCGCCTTCTTCCAACGAGCGAGAGGCCGTGGGGGAGGGGGAGGGAAGGGAGGCGACGTTTAGCTGCGGCACGCAGTGCCTATTTATATCAGAGGCTCCGGCAACAGTCACCAACGCCGCACGCATTTTGAGCGAACGCGGGCAAAACGCCGATGGCGTCGACAACAGTTCTGCGTGTTGTTCCTACCAAAGCCGCTCACCTTACTTCGTATGACATTGCTGTGTTGCTATCGCATTCATTGCTTCGCCCTTAGGGCGAAACTGTGACATTTTTTTTTTCGATGCTGTTTGCATAACGCGCCACAAGGCGCCGCCACTGCATGCACCCCCGTCGGCGCATACTAATGTGACGTTATCTGGTCGCACGCGAGCGCCCGCGCTGAAGGGAATTTCTACTCCTAAATAATCTTCCTCCGTGCACCGATCATAAGCTGCTTCGCATCTAAAAAAAAAAGTTGTCGCAGTTTCACCTGAAAGGCGAAGCATCAATTGCGATAGCAAATTTGTAGAGAGCTATATGGAGTAATGATATTAGCTTTATCAGCTGTATAAACTTGGACATGCAGCAGCACCGGAAACACGCAGAACTGTTGTCGACGCCGTCGGCGTTTTGCCCGCGTTCGCTCAAAATGCGTGCGGCGTTGGTGACTGCTGCCGGAGCCTCTGATATAAATAGGCACTTGGTGCCGCAGCTAAACGTCGCCTCCCTTCCCTCCCCCTCCCCCCCCTCCCCCACGGCCTCTCGCGCGTCGGAAGAAGGCGCGTTTGCTCTACATATATGGTGATTGTAAAGGAGGAAAGAGACGCCTACTTCTGCAGCCCTTAAGGGAGCACGGAGCAGAACGCGCGTTTGTTCTCCGCCGTGCGTTCACTCCCCGTGAAAGCGCGCGCCCCTCGCGCCCTTTCACTCGCACATACAGCGTTCGGCGCGCCGCGACGATTTCATCTCCATTGACGTCATACGGAACCTCACGGCGACGGCGACGGCGACGGCAGAAATCTGCTTTTGAGTGTCCATATAATTGCTATCGCAATAAAAAAATGCGTAGCTTGCATCGGAGGCGCAATGCTAAAGAGACAGCGGAGCTGACGGGCACCTAGCTAGTCCGGGCTTTGGGGTTAGGCTAAGCATTGGCCACGTATTTGGGCTAGGCTAAGCACTATCAAGTCATCCCTAGCATTTTCCGGAATTTGATCGATTATTCATTGACTATTGATTGGCTATCAATTGCCTATCGATGACTGACTAAGCTAAAGTAGTCCCAACCGTGCTCAGCTAGACTTGACCAGGTTCAGCGTCGCTAGTTCACAGGGGTATGTGCCATTGCGCTTGGACCCTTTGTGCAATGCCACCAAGATGGGCCCACATTTTTGGATTCAGCAGACACATTACGCCCGGCTCAAACAGCTCCGCTGTTAATAACCGAAACGCTCATCCTTAGACGCCCAGGGTAAGGAACGAGCTGCCGCCACGGTCACTGCCAGAGACCCAGACATAGCGGAAGAAGTATCAATCGCAATGGGCATTTCCAAGTGCACTGACTCAGCTGCGATAATCAGCAACTCGCAAGCGGCCTGTCGCCCATTACCGAAAAGGAAAAATTCTGAAGAAACCCTGAGCATCCTTACCGAAACCTGAAACCGAAGAGGAGATTTTCCAGAGACGGACGCCGTCTGGGCCCCGGGTCCCTAGTGCCTGGCGGGTAACGGAGCGGCCGACGCCGCAGCTCGACAGCATACAAGCCGTGCTTTTCTACCAGAGTGGACCAGAAAGGTGACGAGACAGGCAAATACACCGATATTCTACATTACCATAGGCCCGAACGAAGAATGCACCCACTACCTTACCTGACACTCAACAGAGAAGACACAGTTATATTTATATGCAGAAGGCTGCAAACGAGCTCCCATGTTAACGGTATCCTATTCTCCAACGCAATTCCCATGCCTCTGCAAGTTTTGCGGAGTCCCGGATACCCTGCGCGACATAGTAATGGAGTTCTCGGGGCCCGCGGGACCCCCGCAAAAACCTTCGATGGCCGATGAAAGAACAGCCGAATCAGAGAAAACAGAAGCGGGCATGGAATAACTGTGGGAGGCCAAGCTGTCTTGCCAGGGTGGCAACGAGATCTCACCTATTCATGGAATGTGGAAGCCGCCCACCTGAGGACGAAGAGATATCTCTTTATCTTATAGTTCAGAAATTAACGTTTATTCCTGTCTAGCGCGCGCTTTGCAGCTCTGTCTGCGGCTGGTACACCACTCTGTGTGCTCTGCATGGACTGCGAACGCAGTGGCGTGTTCACAGTCACCGTCGACGACGGCCTGCTTTCACCGGCGCCATCACTGACGGTTCTTGTCGTGCCAAGCTGTGTGAAATAGACTGAAAATTGGGCTAGCTTTGTGATATTATTATCGACGAAGCAGCGCATAAAGATAATGTCCCTATGGCCATGATTTTTTTGTGCTGCTTCGCCAATCTACGTGATTAAGTAAACGACAAACTTGCACACCAAAATGACCAAATGTTGGAGATCCGCGTGTTAGCTTGCTGCGGTGAGTTTGGTTTGCGGGGTGCATTTACACGGCTATTTGCACTTGTTTTCTGCTATGTATGCCACCTGATGCCATGAATGAGCCTCGCCTCTTAAAAGCGGAGACCTTTCTCAAGAGGTGCCACACGAAAACGCTCCGTCATCTGCATTACATGTCAGTGCTATTACTGCTGCCGTTGGCGGCAGACGCTGTTCACCAGCGGGCCGCTGGCGACATATTCCACGGCCACCTAGGAGAATATTTGGCGTGTATATATATATGAACTTGAATGACGGCTTTGGTGTGTGTTATGAGCGATTAAAACCGCATATTTTAGTGCCAAAACATCCGGTTTGTAGTGCCCAATTCCTGTAGTTTCAGTATTTCTCGAGCATGCGCTGCGGCCGCAATGATTCTTCAAGTTTGCCAGCCGACACAAGACGCCGTGGTCGCTAAAGGAATTAAGCGGCCTGTCGTACAAATAAAGCCGAAATGTGCTGTTTAGGACAGCTTTATCTGCAGTTGCTCTGTCTTTGTTTTCGTTTGAAGCTGGAAATAAACATTATTATTAATATTATTAATATATTATCACTTATAACTGTAATTATTGCGAAGTCTGCGCATTAATTCGGCAAGACTTCCCCAGCGCGCCGCTACGACCGGTCAAAGCTAGAGCGCGTGCGTTGCTAGTTACTTGCCGCGGGCTGCCGCTCAACGGAAAATTGTCTGCCTCGCCCCCGTGCTCGTCGTGGTAGTCGTTTCTGGCTGCTCTCTGCGAGGCGACACATGCTGCCAGTTTCAGTGACGGTTACGGCGGGCCTCGGGCTTTCTACGCGTCTCCAGGTGAGGGATTCTCGCCGTGTTTGTTTCGACAAGAAGTCAACAGTTTTCCCGGACTGCCGCCAGTTTTGTAGGCACGCTTCTCGGCTAGCTGTCTAATTGTTTTTCCATCTTGACTGCTGTGTACAATGGCAAAAGATGCAAGTGCATTGCTGATCATAAAACGCTGCCTACAGATGGGAAAATAATGATGTGTGCTGAATGCGAATTTTTGTATCATTTCGGATAGTAATGCTCAGGAATAGCTGCTAACACGTTTACAACCATGGGTCAAGCTAATAGAGATGCTTGGGTATTATGCATGCTGAAATAACAAGAGACTAAACAGCGGCACAGAGACTGCTCTTGGGGGAAACAGTGGTTCAGAGTCATCACTGTTGGAGGAGCTAAAAAGGGAAGTCAGAAAAAGTTTGCAATCTTTGGCGGTTCTACATAAGAATGTTGATTATCTCCTGTTGCTGCAGGAAGAGTTCACGGCGGCATCGAAATGAGCTAGAGAACTCGAAGAATCGGTGTCGTTTTTGTCAGAGAAGTACGATTGTGTTTTGAAACAGCAGCATATTCATGAGCGTCAAACGTCTGATGGTGCTGAACTGGAAACTCTGAAAACAACGTTGTTAACTCAAACAGCAGTAATCCAAAAACTAGAAGAAAACCAAAATGAGATTGAGCAATACAGCAGAAGAAAGAGTCTCGAGATTCATGGTTTGCCAGAGAAAAGTAGCGAAAGCTTCACACAAACAATCATGCAAATGGCAGGAAAGCTTGAACTGTCTGGGTTTTCATCTGATGACATTACGGCCGTACATCGCTTGAAAGTCAAAACCGGTGGTCCTGGTCCGCTTTACATCTGTAATTTGGAAGAAAAAATGGTTTGAAGTGCGTGGAAAGCTGAAGAAACTACGTGAAAGTGTATCATTTCCAATGATCTACTTCAATGATAACTTGACCAAAGCTAACCGTGACCTCTTCTGGAAAGCCAGAACGAAGGCAAATGAGCAGAGTATTCAGTTTTGTTGGACGAAACGAGGCAAGATCTTCGCGAAAAAGAATGAAACAGTGTCTCTCGCTCGAATCGGTAAACAAGCAGACCTGGAAAACATTGTTTAGCCAGCATGCCTTTTTCTTTCAGCCAACTACCGGACTTCAGTTAAGTTAAAACAGATTTTCGATGCAATTCTGATCAATGTTTCACCATTGTGAGCGTTAGTATTCGAAGTCTGCGTAAATACTGGGAAGAGTTTAAATTTCTGGCTGAGTCTGCAGTTGGCTTTGCAGACGTTTTTTAATAACAGAAATCAATGTTTTCAAGGCTTGCCTTGATACATTCACCTTGCAGGGCTTTTCCACACATGATGTTACACGAAGCAGGCGTCATGGCGCTGGTATTGCTCTCCTTGTAAACGACGACTATGAAGTTTCTTCTGCTGATGCTTCTTTTGTACATACTGAATCTATAATGGTCAAAGTTAGTAAGAAGTCTTTTTCGGTGCACATCCTATTGATTTAGCAACCGTCCTCATGCAGCCTTTCACGGTTTCTTGTAGAACTTGACGAAACGTAGCGGCAATGGAGCTCAGTGGACCAATTCTGTTAGATCGGGGATTTTAACATAAACATTTTAGGTCCTGAAAAAATATCTCTTTGTGATTATCTATCTACGTTGTCCGCTTATGGTCTGGGATGTACAATTGGAGCTCCTACTAGAGCGGAATTAATAATAATAATTAATAATTAAGTGCATCTGGGCAGTGCAATTGCCTTGTCCGTATAATCAATCAGTCCAGGCTTGTCTTATCGATTCGTTTGACTGGACAGCCTTAACCAAGGAAGATTCGTCGGGAAAAATGTATGAAAGGTTCCGTACGCAATTTCAAAATTTTGAATTACGCTGCACACGGTTGGTATCTAAACTGATAAAGAAGGGTCACTGCTGGATGAACATGAAAATTCTTGCTGCGATTCCGTATCGAGATACGTTGTGGAAACGCTGCAAAAATCCTAGAAACAAAGCACTGCGATTAGAGTACAAGTCGCCAAGAAATAGAGTACATAAATTCGAGCAACCTTCAAATAATGTAAGGAAAACTTGGTCTTTGGTAAATCATCTCAGAGGGGCGAGTTCCAGTAAACGGTCTGTTTTCGATTCTTTTCAGCAACCTCCTACAGCAGTGGCTGATGCTTTCAACAGGTACTTTGTTAGAGCGTCCCAAGGAGCTGTCTCTCTATCCACAAACACTCGGTCATTAACGCAATCCATATCTGCATCAGCTTTTCTTCCGAGAATTTCGAGGCGTGACCTGGAAGGAATTCTTTTCAGTTTCTGTCCTAACAAGCCCGCTGGTTACGATGGAATATCATTACACATCACCCCAACGAATTTCAATTCTCTGTCAGATATTATTCTTTCTTAAGTTGAATGGTGTTTTGGAAGGTGACGAAATTCTGGTATGACCAAAAATTGCATTGGTTTTACCACTACCCAAGTCAGGGAAGAAAGATAAGATCGAAAACTATCGGCCTATCTTACCGGTTATTGCTCAGATCTCAGAAAAGTTTATTTTCCACGCTATGTCTCGTTTTCTTAACCAGTTTTCTATCCTGAGCGATCGACAGTTTGGTTTTGTTTCTGGGCGTGGTACTGTTGCACTGCTTGAGGAATTTTCAGATCAACTGTTCTCTGCATTCTATCACAATATTTTCACGTGCGCAGTCTTCTTAGATGTAGCGAAAGCGTTTGACATATTTTCATGATCTCGATATTTTTCATAACCCGCTGTCGTTGTTCTCCTTCTTTTGACTTTTGTATTCACATTGCACCTTGTTGTTAGTGCACTCTTCTTTTATAGGTTGTTCTTTTTATTCATTTTTTATGTTCTCGTGCCGTTCTTTTTTTAAATATATGCGTGCGCCAGCACTCAGGTCTCACGGTTGTTGCTTGGCACGGTAAATAAATGATTGATTGATTGACCTGATTATTATTATTATTATTTGACCACCAGGTTGTTTCTGGACATGCTAATAAATTGTTTGAATAATTGATAGACAGTTTAATTAATCTATTTATTTATTGATTTAGCCGTAGCTCGTATGATGGCAAGGCATTCCATTTTCGTAGTAGAATTGCCTTCCTCTCTATAGTAATCAGCTAGCTTGTCAAGCCCTTCGATCCTCATGTAGCTAGAATGGCGCTAAGGCCTATTCTATTAGCATCGGTGTGAATTACGGTATCGGCGCCTACATCGAAGTATCCGTGTAGCGTTGGTGATTATAGACATCGCCTAACTTAATCGAATGCGTCGACCTGCGGCGCTTCCAGAGTGAATTCGGCGTCCATATAATGTTATAAGGTAAGTAAAACGCCGAAAATTCTTGACAAAGCGCCTGCAGTAGGCGCATTCCAAGGAACCTCTAAAAGTTAAATTCCCAGAAACGCCACCACAATGCGTCTGCCTACTCGGACGGCGGCGCTGCGGGAGTTCAGGGCCTATATAGATGCCAAATTATGTTCGGCGTTACTCCATACTGACTTACTGCGACCCTCCCGCCCAGCTGAGAGGTGCTCCTGCATAGCCCCGTCACCTCGCCGTTGGCAGAGCTGAGCTAGTGACTCTGCCCGACGGCATGACCGCTCTATTGCCTGCCGTTAGCGTTAAGAGGAAGGTTTAGCTCGGGCCCAACTCGAATGCCGCCTATTCAAATGAATTTAAAACGCAGAAACACTTTTCTGAGATAACCACTGGGCCAATTTTGAAGAAGTTTGTTGCATTTCAGAGAGAAAGTTAAATTTTAGTGACTGTTGGAAGCGGAATTTCGATTTAAAGCCTGAATATTTCAAATGGAATTTTGAAAAATTGGGAAGTTTGAAAAAAAAATACAAGCACGAGGTTTACAAATTCGTAGCTCGGCACCTAGAACAGATATCGCAGTTCTATACACTGCATCCATTATAAGCATCCAAAGCGGACAAATCTGACTTGTAAATTTATGTTATGTGAATTCGTTACATTGTTTGTAAGGGATTTGCAAAAGTTATACTCACCAATTAGCGGTCTACTTGAGAGCCTTGTATATTATATCAATTTTGTCCACTTTAGATGTACTATTAGGTGCCATTTACAGAGTTTTGATATTTTTTTCATCGCTGAGATAACGTTGTAAAGTTGATAGTCTCGTTTTCTGAAAGTTTGCGATTTTTGTCAATCTTTATTAAAAGCTTAAGGCCCAAAATAACACTTCGCAACCAACAGTCACTATAGTCGCGGGCAACTATATGTGGCAGTGAAGGTAAAGCTACGAGTGCGTGGATGCCGCACATGTGTTACCGCGCCAAGTAGTCCGACAGCGTTTCACAGTGCTTTTTTTGTTGCTCGGAACAGACGCTGAATCGACGCAGTTTCCACGTGCGACGGTTTCGCGTTTGCCCAGACGCGGAAGGGAAAAGCCGCAAAATAAGTAAACTTTTACACTCAGTGATGTGTTCTGTATGATTTAATTGTTGCTAACAAGCTGTTTATGTTTTCTCTTTCCCAGCCTAAACCACCGTGGAATAAAACGTGGTACTCTTTTCAGAAGCGCTCTCACTTGTGCGCACTTTGCCCCCGTAGCTTTCCCTTCGTTGCCACAGAGAAAGAGCCACAGAAAGCTGCCCCTTTTCTTTTAAATGTATCAAACCTTATCAAATTCGGAGCAGTGGTTGCCGATGAAAAACGATTTCTCCTTTCCCATATGAGGTCCCGAGGTAAAGCTTCCTGCCGTGCTATATGACGTGCCGTATATGCGGGTTATGCTGCCACACCATTCTATTTGCACACCAAAGTTGCTCATACCTTGTCTTACGTCTTTGACAGAGTTATTCCTCGGAATTTCGAGAATGACCGCCCACAGACAATTGTCATGAAAGAAAACAGTGACAGCGGATGCCTTTTATGTTAAATCTCCTCAGATTGAAATATTAAAAGGGCGAAACAATAACGGAAGATCGGCCCACGCAGGAGGCCGCGTTTCCACCAGAAAGCTCGCCTTCGTGCATAGAATTCGCCGCGAAAGTTTCCCGGTAAGCATACGGTTATATAAGCTGCAGTTGCCGGGAAGCGTGAGAAGCAGTCAGGGGTATTTGAATGCTACCGCGGTCCACTCTTAAAGGCGAATCTTAAGCGTCCTCCAAATTTTATTTAACCACTCTTAGTCTGAGTCGTCATGAAGGATAACTGATTTTCAAGCATCATTCTGCACTCCAACTCGACGCAAACTATGGCATTTACGCGGGCTAGCTGGTACATTTCGAAGTTATAACTGTTAAAACAACGCGAAGGACGGGACAAATGGGTAAGTAACGGGCACGACGAAGCGCTGACCTTCAAGTAAAGTTTATTTCATCCTGCGCACGGAATATAAATGCAAAAAATAAATAAGGGATGCTGACGTCAATGGTGCCAACTCGTAGCGTCAACTCAAAAAAGCCTAAAGTCACCCCCGCCCCTCCCCTCTTTACGTTTTGCGCAGTTCGATCCCCTGTCTCTTTTACAACGAAGCTGTTAGCCTCTAGTTGGTCGGGATTTTTCGGTCTGTGCTCACCCAAAAACAAACGACAGCTGGAAAAGGGCTTTTTCGAGCTTCCCGGTAACAGAAATATATTTTCTCGTATATTCAAATTACAGTCCGATGCTATCATGTCTGCAGGTTGTGTGCAAGTCGTGCTTTACGAATTTTGTGACGCATTTTACTTTGAGAAATTGAATTAGTTCAATAACGCACTTGCACCAGGCCTACAAGGATGAGGCACACGATGTATCGGTCCTTGATGCGTGGGCGCTCTGTTCCTTGCATCTGTCGCGTGTGCTGCGACCGTAATCGACACTACGGCAAACACTGTTGGAAAACGATACCGTCACCTAGCGGGTGCGGCCACTCAGCCATACCTAAAACGGCAGCGGGAAAAGTGCTTTGTCTTTGAGTTTCCGCGTAAGTGATTTAGGTTGTCTCATATATTCGAATAACAATATAAAGCTATCATGGCTGCAGCGTATGTGTAAGTCAGTGCAATTAACGGCGCAATTGCGCAATTTCTGCGCAATTAACTTTTAAACATTCATTTAGTTCAATTGCCCTTAGCGGAGGGCCTTCAAGAACGAGGATGCCTCACCCGCCGCAGTGGCTCAGTCAGCTAAGGCATTGCACTGCTGAGCACGAGGTCGCTGGATCGAATCCCGGTGGCGGTGGCTGCATTTCGATGGAGGCGAAATGCCAAAATGCCCATGTGCTTGCGTTGTAGTGCACGTTAAAGAACCCCAGGTGGTCAAAATTAATCCGGAGCCCTCCACTATGGCGTGCCTCATAATCGGAACTGATTTTGGCACGTAAAACCCCATAAAGAAGAACGAGGATGCCTGCTGTGCTTCCGGACACGTGCGTGTGCACACTTGACGTTTGTGGTGGTTGTGTAACACAGGCAACAGCTTCGCAGTCATCCACTTTCACAGGGTGGAATGGAGGCACATCTTTTTTTTTCTGCATTGAGCATTTATATTCCGTGCGCATCATGAAATAAACTTTGGTTGAAGGTCAGCGCCTCGTCTTTTGTGTTCCTCACTTATTTGTCCCTTCCTTCCTTCGCGATCATACAACTTCGGCGTAAACTGTTCGTGCCCTCCGTAGCGTTGACAGCTCAGTTAATCTATAGCCATGTACTTCCACAGCTGTGTGGAAGCCTAATTGTCTATGACATATCCGACTCTGCTAGATTCGACGGTCTAATGCACCCACTCATGCTGCTGGAGAAGCCGCCTGTCATCCTTCGAGTTTCCGGTGCGTCTGCTGAAGTCTAACGTTTTATCAATAATAACGACAAAGAGTAGCTAGTACTTTGTCCTCAGCAAAAGACACATTAGGGCTAAGCGACCGCTGATTTTACCATTTTGTTCTTGCTGTTAGGAAGAAACTAGGAAGAGTCGATTCGTATCGAATTTGGCGGTATGAACTGGTACATCGGTGCTGACATGTGATACGCAGTTAAGGTAACCTGCCGGATTAGACAGCTGTGTAATACGCGCACGCGCTTTGGGCCGTAACATGCTTAAAGTATCACCCAAGGCTATTAGCGTTCAGAGGTCAGCTTTCGAACGTCGCACCACTGTTTCTCACACAGAACAAATCTAAAGCTCCATGCTAAAGGTGCGCCCTTTTGCCGTAGCTGCATGCTTAAACGTTGCCACGGACTCACGGGAGACGAATTCGTCGGAAGGACGTCCAGGCACCCGAGACATGTAACTCCAGCGCGATGTCATGTCACCATACTGGCTTCTCTCCTTATCGTGCCGTTAGACACGCGTTACTTGCTCGCATTCAAGCTCCGGTCATTATATATGTAAAGTGAAAACGATTGCACTCGCACTATCTTGTTGACACGCTAAACTCTGCTAAGAATCGATTTCGACAGAAGAACTAAATTATCATTCGCGTATAGGACCCCGATATTGTTGCAACATATACCAACAAAAAAAAAAAAAAAACGTAATTCCTAATATTAGCTTATTTCACTCGATCCGCCCTATGTAACGGTGATGTGGCTTTGCTGACTACAGCGTTCAGCTTGACGGTCAGCCAAGGGTGTTCTTTGAGCCTGGTGACTCGGCGCAGTCATGCGTGATCTTGGAACGCCAGAAACGTGTGTAAGACACCCCGCTTTTACGCCCGAACGATTTGCTCTGCATAATTTCCTCATCAAGCGGCGATTTCCGGCTCGGCGCTGGGGCAGTTCTGCGCCGCTAAACACCTCATGCTATGCACAGAATGCTTTAATATTCTTCGCTATGCATATCACGGTGGTGTATAATAAGCATTCGCTGCGCCGAGCAAGACATCAACGGCGAAGGCAGCGCTCTTTACTGTTTTTAATCGTTTTTATTCTTATAATCCTGCGCCGCGATGAAGGTCACCGCATAATTGTCAGTCTGGACAGCTTTCTCTCAAAAGGCACCACCTGAGCGGTGAAGCGCGAACGCGAGCGTTTTCGGGCCTGTCGCAGTCGACTGTGGTAGGCACTATATATATAAGCGGAAAAGGGGGAGGTGCAACTTGTGCTCGCACTTTACATTCCTGTTATTGTGCACGGTGGCACGCCAGACACCCACAAGTTACAATCCACCAAAAGATGCCATTATCCGTGAACCGTCTTATTATAATAAATTTTAGTAGGTTGGTTCGTAGCCAAGAGCCATGATTTAACCTTCAGTGGGGAAGTTTCAGCTGTCATGGAAGAAGGACAGCGTGATTTATCTCATTACAGATATTTTTCGACTGGCGTGACTGCTCCGTGTTACTTGAACTTCATGAGCATAAACCATAGGAAGGAATACGGACAATAAATGTGCTCTGAACATTTATTACAGCGAAGCTGTATATTGCTAGCCGGTTCGGCCGTCTGTAGGCAGAAACTAGCAGCATCAGCAATGGATCCAGCGTCGTCGTCGCCCTCTGCCACAGCTGGCTCGTTGGCGCCCCTCGGCGCAACCGCGCGAACGCACTCGTGCCACGGCTCCCGCATTCGTCTTCTTCGACACTGGCTTCGTTGCCGCTCAGCATTCGAGCGTAGAATTTCACTTCTTCTTATTCAATATAGTTTATTTCTTCTTCTTCTCTTCTGTCGTCGTAATGGGGAGGCCACGTTCACGGGGGTATGAGCCATTACCTAAGGGCGTATGATCCATTCATTGTCTTACGTGACAGATAGATTTAATTTTGAAGCAATCTAATTTTAAAGAATCGCAAGCGGCAATGCGACAACGGTGGACTGCGGGCAGTGACGTCGTTCTTTCCGTCGAAGCCGAACGTGTGTTTAACCTCATTAAAAAAAACGTAACCAATAATTGAGAAAGAAGTTAATGTACCGTCGGGATTAACCCAGTGATAAACACCAGGGCCAGCTCATTTATGATTCGCTGGTTAACGAACTGTACAGAGTGTTTGGGCGGTGATTTTAATTTGCCCTCGAAACGTTGCGCTGTCGCAGGCGCATGCCTTCACTGTCGTTTAACGCCGGTCGCTCTTTCTCCGCGCCACGCGCGTAAGACAGAGGCGCCAAAGACCGGGACAAAGCGTGCGCTAGTTGTTCCACGGAGAGCAAATTTCTTTGAAGCGACGATTCCTTCGCTTACTTGCCACGTTTTCTGTCTATTCATCGGTTGGCTTCGCGCAGAGTAAAGGGAACAGATTCCGTAGGCAGTGTAACCAGGGGCGGATCCAGGTTTTTTCTGAAGGGGGAGGGGGTCAGCTTCTGTCAATGGTGGTGATAGTAGCCTTTCTTATTTACCAAAATTCACCGTTTCGATTCACGATAAACCCGCATTTTATTCGGCTGGTGCAACATGGCTACACCTGTAGCGAAGCCAGGTATCGGTTTCTCCGAACTTATAGGAAAAGGACGTTGCCCAACACAGCCATGTGCTTGGCGGCTGTGCCTGATAATACAGGGTGTTCAAAACTAAGCTTTATGGTTTTCTTAAAATTAGGCACTGGGAGACACGCGAAGACCACCTGTGCAAAAAGGTTATGTGGCCAGGAGGGTACAAAGTGAGATGATAATTATCGCTGTGAGCAGCCCAATTAACTAAAGTTGAATAATTAACTTTTTGTTGACTGCAGTAGGTGGGTGTGTTTGTGTAGAAAACTTAGAGACCGTCGTGTTTTTACACAGTATCAGTTGGAAGAATTATTCTAGCTGTCCGTGCTCCGAGTTATCCGACTCCAAATTTTAATTGTTCGCATGATTACGCATGCAAGAGAGTTAGGATCGGCGGAAAGCTCTTCCCTCACGTGACGCGGCTGTTGCGTGCGGCGTTTAGTCTGACAACGGGGCGGAGGCATTGACAAATATAATAACTGTCCCCCCTCCACTCTCGGCTGGCGAAAAAAAAAAAAAAAGGTCACAGGCCCGCGCGGCACACGCAGCACGGTCACAGCGTAAGCTGGTTGAGCGGCGCAAGGGTATCTCCAATTTCGGCACCACGCACAACAAGGTCTTCTTCGCCGCGATTTTGACGAGAACGATCTGAACTGTTCGCACGGCGTCGGCGTCGACGGCGAGCTGCGGCTTCTAATGCTCTCTACACAGCAGTCTGCTGAGCCTGATGATGCCTAGTTGTAGCCGTGCACGTAGCTCTACGATTCGCTTCTTTAGTAGCGGTTCGTACCTTGCGAGGAGACGCCATAACGTGTACCGAAGAGGTATCCAGAATACGTGGCGCACATCTAACATCGGGATAGCGTTGATTGCGCGGCTCGTCTGAATCGCATCGCGTCTGAATCGCATCTCGTCGCACGCGGCGGAAATGGTATGGTTATGTAGGCTTTAAGATGTGACGTAGTCAATGTGTGTACACGTGGGGAAAGTTGCCGTCGTTGCGATTAAGTGTGTGTTCGGTGGTCTGAATTGTCAGGGATTCAAGCAAAAGCCGAGAAGTCCAGTTCTTTTCTTTTTCTATTATCTTTGCGTTGTCCCAGTCTATTTCATGACGAGTCGCTTCTGCGCCTGCGCGTCTGGCTATGCGCGCAGGCGCAGAGGCGCAGGGCGCGTATAAAGGGAATTTTTCTTCTGCGTGATTGCAAGTGCTTGCGTGGCTGAGTGGTGAAGTATCCGACCCCCACGCCGCGGGCCTGGGCTCGATCCCGGCGGAGAGCGGGTACTTTTTATCGCATTTCCGGCGATAGCGGCTACGGGGTGGCGGCGGCATCATCGAGACCAGAAACGGCTATTGGCATGAGCCCTTAACAGCTTACGCTGTAAAAAATCGAAGAACGCGGAACCGCTGTCGTAACACGCGACCGCGCAACTTGTAACGTTGGCGGCAGCTGCCATGCCGAGATAATGGCGCGAGCGGAGAAGCCGGACAGCAGTGCGCGTGCGTAATGGTAACTCTACTCGCGGACAACTTTCTGTGGCAATGAAGGGAAAGCTATGGAGGCAAAGCGCCCACAAGAGAGAGCGCTTCTGAAAAGAGTCCCGCGTTTAAATCCGCGTTAGTTTAGGCTGGAGAAGAGAAAACATAAACACCTTATTAGCAACAGTTAAATAAGACGGAACACACCACTGAGTGTAAAAGTTTGCTTATCGTGCGGCTTTTCCCTTCCTTGTCTGAGCAAACGCACAACCATCGCACGTCAAAGCTGCGCCGATTCAGCGTCTGTTCCGAGCGACCAAAAGCACTGTCAACGCTGCCGGACTATTTGGCGTGGTAACACATATGCAGCAGCCACGCGCCCGCAGCTTTCGCTTCATTGCCACAGAAAGTTGTCCGCGAGTGTAGACGAGCGGGCATGGTCCTTGTCTGGGCTACGCAAATAAAGTGACAGCTGATTTCCAAGTATTGTAAGTTTTATTGAAATTAAGAGCAACAACTGCACCATCAACAGCAGAAACATTTCTAGCGATGCTAACGAATATTTCATACTGCTGCTTTAGGTTTGGTGTGGTCATGCACAAATCTGATGAAAACACTTCGGCCATAAAGATGTCAGTGCCCTAAAATATGTTCAAAATGCCTCCCTTCCACAGCAACGCAAAACATCAACCGCTCTCGCGTCGACTCGATAACTCTGCGCAGTACTTCTGGACGGATGCTCGCAGAGGCAGACATTATCTTGTGCTTCATATCATTGACATTACTGGGCTGTCTTGGATAAACTCGATCTTTAACGTAGCCCCAAAGAAAAACGTCGAGCGGAGAAAGGTCAGGGGATCTCGGCGGCCAAAACATCGCTCCTGTACGCCCGATCCACTGTCGTGGAAAACGTGTGTGCATGACAACAAAAATATAATAAGACGTTTCGGCTCCCGCACGGGAGCCTTGTTCACAATGAAGGTGAAAGCGGAAATGGTATGGTTATGTAGGCTTTAAGATCTGACGTAAGCAATGTGTGTACACGTGGGGAAAGTTGCCGTCGTTGCGATTAAGTGTGTGTTCGGTGGTCTGAATTGTCAGGGATTCAAGCAAAAGCCGAGAAGTCCAGTTCTTTTCTTTTTCTATTATCTTTGCGTTGTCCCAGTCTATTTCATGACGAGTCGCTTCTGCGTGTTCTGCCAGAGCATTTGAAGTTACGTGCTTCTTTCTTACATCATACATGTGTTGCTTGAGTCTTTGCGGAAAATTGCCTGTCTCGCCGACGTAACATCGATCGCAGTCTTTCTTTTGGTAGCTTGTCTTTTATGTTTACAAGGGAGTGCCTCAACTTTTTTGTAGCAACATGCGCTACTTGTACACTGTAGAACACGCGCCAAGTGCTCGCTGATCCCAGGGACATGCGGCACAGGAGCACGCTTCTTAGGGCGCGTGCTATCAGTGCGTGCTGGAAGTGTTATTGTGAACAAGGCTCCCGTGCGGGAGCCGAAACGTCTTATTATATTTTTTCAACTTTCGTGGTCGGTGTCCGTTTTAATTGTTGTCATGCATATTCCCGACCAGACGGGTTTCCGTCCAACTCTTGACTTCAAAACGTGTCTGCAACCAGCTCTTTGCGGGGTGGAGAAATGTGGTGGTGCTCCGTCCTGCTGGAACCACACTTGGCGCATTTCATTCAGAGAAAGATTGGAGACAAAGTCGCCGACGACAACGCCTAATATTTATTCCGTGTAAATCTTTCCGTTGAAGTTGTCCTTAAAAAAGTACGATTCAATGATCCTGTCCCCGAGTATGCCACACCACACATTCACACTCCAGCAAACTTGATGCTTGTGCTGCCGCAGCCAGTGTGGATTTTCTTGTGACCAATAATGCGCGTTGCTTAATAATGCACGCTGGTGGCTGCTTAGGATATAAGGGGCGGCTGGCGGTGTCAGAATGGCAATGGAAGTGGAGAGGTGGGTCGTCCTGAGATATGCTAGCGGACAGTGGGCGCAAGCGGCGGCCTGAACGAAGCTCCAGTGGGTAGACTTGAGCGGGCAGAGGACTGAGCATTGAAGAGTCACCTCCACCACGTACGATGTCTCTGTTGGCACGACGCTTATTCGGCCCGAGTACTCGGCATCGAACCAGCAAGGGCACACACAACTGATGATGATGATCACATGGAACTGAAGATGAGGATCGAGCAACGTAGGATGATCATGATAATATACAGATGAAGAAGACGTGCGTAATAAACGACCGCAATATTCACAGTGTCATTGCGGCCAAGCCAAGCTTCATCTGTCCAAATATTCTGTGTAAGAAGTCCTTTTCTTCCTCAATCTTGATCAGGTCCCAATTGCATAAGTCAACCCGCCTTCCAAAGTCCCCCTCACTTAGAATTTCAAAGTCTTCATCGCCGATTGTCTTCTTGGTCTGTCTCGGACGATAGGACTCACCCTGATGAGCGAAAGCGCCGAAACACGTTTATGAAGGTAGGCCTAGTTGGAAGGCGACGGTGTGGGTGGTGAGCCGCGTACAGCTGCGTTGCCAATGAAGCGGATCCATTCATCTCAGCCATTGCAAGTACCACGTCTATTTTTTTTCTTCTGTGGAATACCTCGTCCCGCCAGAAGCAGCCATATTAGCACGAATGGACTTCACGTGGATATTCTTGGTTAATCTTCCGTACAGAGGCGCCGCTAATCCAGAAGCACTTAGTAGATGATAGCGAAGCTAACGAGTTCACAAGATGATGTCCCAGTGCGATCTCAAGTAATACAAAAATGTGCCGAAAAATTATCTCCTGTTATCGCATTTCACAGGATCATGCGTACTGCGTATGACACACCGCGCTGTCATATCTTGATTTCGCCAGCCGAGAGGGGAAGGGGAATAGTTATCTTTGCCTATGCCTCCGCTCCGTTGTCAGAGTAAACGCCGCACGCAACACCCGCGTCACATCAGGGAGGAGCTTTGCACCGATCCTCAATCTCTTGCATGCGTAATCATGCGAACGACAATTAAATTTTGAAGTTGGATATCTCGGCAAAGACATGCTAGAAGAATTCCTCCAAGTGAAACTGCAGAAAAACGGCTGCCTCTAACTTTTGAATACAAACATACACACTTACTGCATTCAATAAAAATTTCATTATTCAATTTTAGTGAATTCGGCTGTTGACAGCGATAATTATATATCATTTTTGGTCCCCCTGGCCATATAACTTATTTGCGCAGGTGGTCTTCACGTGCCTCCCAGTGCATAATTTTAAGAAAACCATAAAGCTAATTTTGTACACCTGGTATATCTAGCATTGTGTCTAGTAGAACACCTAGTATCTAGTATTTTTTCTTAGCATAAAATTTGGGATGCTCTTTTGCAGGTTCGTTAAAGATGCGTAAGCACGGGTGCGTCTTCGGAGTTCTGTTGGAACACCTTGATTTCCTTAAGAAGATTCTTTGTTTTCGGCTGAGACACCTTCGTTTGCTTTGGAACACTTCCGCTGCAATGCGGCAACCACTACGCTGGTTGTTTACGATATGCGAATCACCGCCTGTGAAGACTCACGACGCCACCTACAAGAAGAACGATGTGGCGTAGTAGCCGAGAGCGCGAGCCAGCACCTTCATGTTTTGCTTCCCACGCGACGTCATCCTTGTACACAAGGCGCACATCTGCTCCCGTTTCTCTAACCACGCGACGCCATCCTAAAGGCCCGCGCGCTGGCGTTGGCCGCTGACGTCAGCCCCCCCCCCCCCCCCCCCCCCCCCCTGCGCAGCCGCGGCTCGAGGCTTCGCCCCGCTCCGCGAGAACGCCCACTCAACAAACGGATCCGTCGGGTTTGAGCCTCCTTTGCTTAATGTACGACAATAAAACTGCGAAGTTACAATGAAAAACTTGTAGCGTACGAACGGTACTGCGCTCGTACTAGATATTGTCAACGTTTAACTGTGATCACAATTAGTGCTACAGTTAAAGAAAGTTGCCTATGCGTAGTTCTTAGTTTTGCTGTTAGTTGATATTATGCATATATGAACACTTCAGCGAGCTGTCTTTTTCATTGAGCGGGTTGGTCGCGAAACCAATGACAGCCAATGAGGCTACCGATGACACCCCCAGGGGGAACTAAGTTATTCAGGCGCGAAGGCGCTCGCGCGGACATCAGCGTGCTTGGCATAAGGGACGTCCCCTCGTTCACTCGACGCCGCTGACGGGACGAGTAAGGCATGGCCGGCGCAGGTGGTTCAATTAAGGTGTTCACGAGAAAAAATAACTACGGCAATTTCGCGACACTACAACCCCACGGAAGACTTGTGATCGAGCTAGCTTTACTTCTACATGGCTGATACCACTGGTACTCGCGAAAAATACTTTTGAAGAAATGCTGGTGGACATATTTTCTGCTACAGGGCCATCACCCTGTCAGCGAGGGGCGATGCAGAAATCTGAGGGGGTGGGGTCAGGCCATCCGGACATCCTTCCTGGATCCGCGCCTGAGTGTAACAGTAAACTAGGTTGAACCCGGATACTGCTTAATCGAGAGCGGCGGCTTGGTGGGCCGATCCTTACAGCAGTGCCCTCGCAAGGGGAATATTTTGGTTTGCAACGGGGGATAATCTTGCAGGCTGTGTGATCCTGATAATCCTGACAATTCTATCTACCTATACATTAGCTCAGGTGTAGCATGCGAACCAAGCTTCCTTGTCTGACTTCCTGCGGATTTGGCGTCGGTGTTTCGCCGACTGCACTCCCCGTCGTAGCGCGGAGTCTCTCACACAACTGTGGCACAGAGAGAAAAAAAGCTCGAAGAACACTCAAAGGACAAAGCACGTTTGCAAAGCACAAAGGACGCTGTGCCGGATAGATTGAGCCTGAGGTCATGGCTGCTGCGTGGTAGGGGAGACTGGCCTATCGCGTGTTGGTCATGAGTGTCGAATTGTCAAACATGAATCGCAATGTTTCATACTTCGCTGTACATACAAGTCTACTCGTAATGATTCCTTCACCGCTGGCGAAACGTTGTTATCCTGCAAGTAATCGCTGCAAGCACGTGGCACACTAGTGCACTTGGCGGGTTTCGAGGGAATTGTGCGCACCTGCTTGAATTAAGACATTTCATGCATAATATCAGTCGCAGTACCTTGCCTTGTTTTGTTCCCACCAATGTATATATGCACGTCTTAATGGAACTAATGTTAGTTGGAAGTCAGCGCCCTTTCACTCTGCCTCACCCCCCCCCCCCCCCCGCCCATTATCTGAGCGCTGTGACCGCCACGAAAATGAACCGTTACTAGCTTACCCAAGCTTCAACACTTGTGGCAATAGGATGTTGTGGTTTGCAGTCGTTTGTAAAATGGAGACGATACATGGCGCCAATTTAGGTACTGACTCTGGCAGAAATACATGTTGTGTTTCAACAAGCTCGTTTTAGTTTGCTCCATAGAATCAGCTAAGTTTAAGTGAAACTTTCTTTGAGCATTTAACTCTGTTGCCTTAACCAATAGGTTGCTTCACATGCTGCCAATGAAGGGGAAAAAAGTCGCGTGGGCTGTCATCAGGGACACCAGCCGCATTGGGGTACGTGAAACGTCTTGTGCCTGCTGCAGATGTTGTATGGGCACTGTAGGGTACAGAAACGACGTAACCAAATACGCAGGTTAAATTTATTCACGCGTTGGAGATGTTACATGCCTAACTTATGTTACAGCTACCTCACGGTCTAATTTCGTAAACGGGCTCAGCATTCGTAGCGGTCCCACTTGTTTCGCAGAGGGTCACTAAGGTAAAGAATTGACCCCCTAAATCTGGTGGCACCCGAGACTATACCGCGCGCCGCTCAAGCCGGCCGCACTCGTAGATGATCGAGGCTCCTGCGCTTTACGGACACGTCCGGCCGTTGTCATAAGGGTTGTATATCCTTCTGTCTTGCTGCCTAAGTCTATTCATGCCACCCATGGCCCGTACGTGTAGAGCGCGGGGGCCATAGCCGAGAAAGCGCAAAATTTCTGCAACAAATCGCACATCTGTAGAGGCCTTATAATTCCTTTGAGCGCAAGTTTCAGTTGGCGGGAATATACCAACTATGGCTGAATGAGCTGTCTCCAAAGCGACCCTTCAAGCTCGGATCAAAAAAGTCGCAGTTTCACCCAAAAAGCGAAGCATCGAGAGCGATAGCAAATTAGCGAACAGCTATGCCAAGTTAGTAGTTTTATCGGCCGTATAAACCTGTAATCGACCCACCCGATGGCACCGAAACCGATACAGATACCTGCGTTTTGTCGATCTCCGACTTCTCACGCATCGCCGACGAGCAGCGTCGTGACCCATATTCGCGATCCATCATCGAACGCATTGCCTCGGAGCAACGGGACGCTTCTCTCCGTATGTTTGTTCTCCAGGACGGGACCTTATATCGACGCAATATGAATCCACATGGTGCTGAACTGCTCCTCGTCGTTCCCCAGCATCTGCGCTCGACAATTCTCTCGCAGTTACGCGATGCGCCTACCGCTGGTCATTTGGGTGTCTCCCGTAAATACGACCATGTGCACAGACGATTTTTCTGGCCTGGGCTATATCGCTCTGTTCGAAGCTACGTCGCTGCCTGCGAACTTTGCCAACGCCGCAAGAGAGAGAGAGAGAGAGAAAAAGGTAGAGGAAAGACAGGGAGGTTAACCAGAGGTTATCTCCGGTTGGCTACCCTGTACCGGGGGAGGGGTGAAGGGATGCGAAAGGAGAGAGAGAGAAAAATAAGTGAAAATAAAGAATAAACAAAAAGGAAGGAAACAAGAAAATCACACACGCACACAAAACAGAACTGTTTCTGTGGGCACTGTCATGAAGTCCGCGAAGGCGTTCTCGTGTTGCATAGTCTGAACGTTCCGTCCTAAGTAACACAATGCAGAGTCACAATTTGTCACTGAGCCCGGTGTCTTTCAAGTAACGCAGCAGTGCCTTCAGGGCGGCTCGCGCCGTTGTTTGTGAAGGCCAGTTTCCAAGGATGTTCCCTTCTGTTATTGGGCGTTTGTCCAGTTGATCTATTGTCGCTGAGAGAGCTGCTCTCTGCGGGTTGAAACGAGGGCACTCACAAAGAAGGTGTGCGATTGTTTCGTTGCACCCGCAGGATTCACAAAGTGGGCTATTGGCCATTCCGATACGAAAGGAGTACGCATTTGAAAATGCTACTCCAAGCCATAGACGGATTAGAAGTGTGCAGTCCCGTCGTGGAAGGTCGAATGGAATACGAAGCTGTAAATTAGGGTCCAGGGCATGAAGGCGTGCACTTGTGAAATCGGAGGAATTCCATTGCATCAATGTTAGCTCACGCGCAAGCGCGGAAAGTTTTTTCGCTGCGTCGGCTCTCGAAAGAGGAATGGCAACGCAGTTGACACCGTCATGAGCAGATCGGGCCGCTGCGTCCGCTCGATCATTGCCATGTATGCCACAGTGACTAGGCAACCACTGATATATTATATTGTGCCCTTCATCAATTATGCGATGGTGTACTTGTCTTATCTCTGCGACGAGCTGCTCATGTGATCCATGGCGCAGTACTGAGAGTAAACTCTGTAGAGCTGCCTTGGAGTCACAGAAGATTGACCATGGATGGGGTGGTTCCTCCAGAATGAAATGAAGAGCCGCACGGAGGGCTACCAGTTCAGCAGCTGTTGTTGATGAGACATGTGACGTCTTTAGCTGCATCTTGACAGATCTTGCTGGAATCACCACTGCGGCAGCTGAACTTGTAGGTGTGACTGAGCCATCGACATAAACATGTACGCGGGCACTGTGAACCTCATGTAAAAGTCCTAACGTGGCCTGTTTCAGGGCAGATGACGGCATGTGAGCTTTCTTTGTGATTCCTGGGATGGTGAGGCGTATGTCAGGTTTGTGCAGGCACCATAACGGTGAGGATGGTCTTGCTGCAGGCATGTAGTTCGATGGCAACGAGGTATGATTGGCTGCAATTATACGACTGAAAGTTGTGTGTGGCCTTTCTGTAAGTAAAGATGCAAGATGGTGGGAAGGTAGCCGGGCAACGTGCCGAATATGCGCCCGGAGGGCGTCGGTGGCTAAGTACGTTGATATTGGGTGGTCTCGCGCAATGACAATCGTTGCCGCCGTAGACGCACACTTCGGAAGACCGAGACACGTCCTTAGGGCTTGAGCTTGTAGTCCCTGGAGTACACGCAGGTTTGTTTTGCAGGTGTTGCCTAGCACCGGGAGGCTGTATCTTGCGAAACCGAGGAATAAGGCACTATAAAGCTGCAGCATTGACCGCACCGATGTGCCCCATGATTTTCCACCGAGGAATTTAAGGAGGTGTGTTATGGTCGTTAACCTCTTCTTTAGGTATGAAACGTGCGGGCTCCATGAAAGGTCGCGGTCGATAATTACCCCTAAAAAGCGGTGTTTCCGTGCGTTTGCAATTGTTTGTCCATTGACACTTACAGAGTAAGGCCTCATTGCCTTCCGAGTGAATGTAACAAGGCAGCATTTCTCTGAAGACAGCTCCAAGTTCTGTTTTCGTAAGTACAGTGATGTTAACGTAGCTGCCTTTTGTAGCCTTGCTCGTACCTGCAGTCGTGTTACAGCAGACGCCCAGATGCAGATATCGTCAGCATAGATTGATATTCCAACGGTGTTGGGCAAGCATCTGACTAGGCCAACGAGCACTAAGTTGAATAGTGTCGGGCTCAACACCCCACCTTGTGGTACTCCACGGAATGTTTGGTAGTGAGTCGTGGCGCCATCCTCGGTCATCACGAAGAAATGTCTGTCGGTCAGATAGCTGCATAGCCACTGAAAAGTGCGGCCACCAATTCCGGCTTCAATCAGAGCCTCTATAATGGCATAATGTGCTACGTTATCGTAGGCGCCTTTTATGTCAAGGAACAATGCCGAAGTGAGTCGTTTCAGACGTTTTTGATGTTGAACAAATGTGACCAAATCGATGACATTATCTATGGATGAGCGCCCACGCCGGAAGCCAGCCATAGCATCTGGGTACACATTGTAATTCTCCAGGTACCATTCCAGGCGCGTCAAAACCATTCTTTCCATTATTTTTCCGATGCAGCTGGCCAGAGCGATGGGGCGGTACGATGACAAATCTAACGGTGATTTACCTGGTTTGAGAAGTGGTACCAAGCGGCTGCATTTCCATTCACGTGGAACCACACCATTGCGCCAAGACTCGTTGTAATGGTTTAGCAGCACGAGTTGTGCCTTCTGGCCAAGATTGCCGAGCGCCGTATAGGTAACGCCGTCTGGCCCAGGTGACGATGAGCGCCTGCAAGTCGCCAGGGCCGCATCAAGCTCCTCCATCGAAAACATGACATCCATACGGGAGTCCCGGGACGCAGGAGTGACACATGGTGTAAGTGCACATTGGGGCTGCAAGCCAGCAAGTCTTGAACAAAATTCTTCAGCAATCTGAATCTCTCTGCAACCTTGGTGCAAAGCGAGAGATTTGAAAGGAACACGCGGTTGCGGTGATACGCGAAGTCCACGCACGGTCCTCCATATCTGAGATAAGCGCTGACGTGGATCCAACGGCTCACAGAATCGTTTCCATTTTTGAGATTGGAGCGCATCGATGCGCCGCTGAATCTTCTTTTGTATTCGCCTTGCCTCTCTGAGATCGTGGATGGATTTTGTTCTCCTGTATCTTCTTTCAGCCAGCCGGCGAATCGCTCGTAGTCGCTGCAATTCGGCTTCAAATTCTTCATATTTCGGGAACGGCTGAAAACCGCGCGTAGTCTCTTTCATGGCTTTTTGAATTTCGTGTTCCAGACTAGAATGGTTTCCTTCCTGACATACTTCCTCCATGTGTGACCGAAACGCTGGCCAGTCAATTCGTTGGAGAGTCGTGGAGGAGTATTTCAATAGTCCCTTGATCTTCAGATACGTGGGAATATGGTCGCTGCCATGTGATTCGATATCTGAGAACCATTGCACTTTTCGTTCAAGACGCCGAGAGATCAGGGTCAAATCTAGGCAGCTGCTGTATGTAATCCCTCGTAAATATGTTGGACTACCATCGTTGAGGCAATAAAGGTCGTGCTGTGTTGCAAAAGATACAAGCCTCTTTCCCCTAGAGTCCATCTTCAAACTCCCCCAAAGCGGATGGTGAGCATTAAAATATCCAGTGAGGATCGTAGGGCCGGGTGTCGTGGATAACACGTCGTGCAGTCGTTTAGAGTCGAAGCGACTTGAAGGAGCAATGTAGGCAGCGACGAGAGTGAACGTAAGTTTCTTCGTCTTTACGATTAAACAAACGTACTGGTTGGTGTCGTGAGGTGGGATTAGGTGCAACACGTACGTCAGTTCACATCTTATATATACAATCACCTTGCTCACATCACCACAGGTAGAGGACATGAATGCTTCATATCCAGAAATGCGGATGGCATTTTGAACGTTCGGTTCACAAATTACGAGGATGGGAAAACGGTTTTCGAAGACAAAGTGTCTAAAATCTGAAATTCTTGATTTGAGGCCCCGGGCATTCCACTGCAACAGAGAGGCTTTCTTGACTTCCTTGTGGAATGGCAGCGAGGAGCGGGCCATAGTGCTATACGAAGCTTTCAAGCACTGGAGTCAACGTGTCCAGTACTTGCAGAGCGCTGCGAGCAGCCGGAGTATCCATGTTTGTCAGTAGTAGACGCATGACATTCGTGAGCGACTTCAGCATAGCAATCACTTGCAAATCCTTGTCTCGTATGTGGTCAACTGCAGCGACGTTGGACTGCAAGTGGCGAGTCATATGCTGTGGCTCTGGTGTTTGGCATGTCTTCGGCAGCGCTGGCCACTCCTCACTTGAAGAGGTGTCAACACCATGGTTGCTTTTTTCGCTGACATTCGTGCTCTTATTGGAGACAGATGGAGCAGGAGGCGGCGCTGCAGGACGAGTCATCTCCCTCGAACCTGAAGAGGATTTCGTGGACTTTCCTTTTCGGGAGCGATGTCGCCTTATTGCAGCAGAAGCATCTCTGTGTGATGATCCGTCTCTGGCCATTTTCCTCAAGATTTTCTGCTCTTTCTTTAGACGTGGACAGTCTTTTGAGGATGCAGCGTGCGATCCTTGACAATTTGTGCACTTGAGCTCCGTTGCACGGCAGGTGTCAGCGTCGTGTTGTTCGGAACATCGTGGGCATACCGTTGAATTTCGGCAGACAGCACTCACGTGTCCAAGTCTTTGACATCTTCTGCACTGAAGTGGTTTTGGTACGAAAGGCCGTACCACATGACGAAAGTGTCCGACCTTTACGTGCGATGGTAGGCAGTCACCTTTAAAGTCGAGCTTTACACAGCTCGAGTTGCCAAGGCGCCCAGCTTGCAGTAAGGCAATACCATCTGTCGCAGGTTTGATTAAAATTGGCAGGTCGCTGTCGCTAATCGATGTATCAATATCGTAAACCACACCAGCCGTGGTTTCATAGTCCTGCGGCACGAGGTAGTGGACATTAATGTTGCCCAGGAGCTTTACGGCCATCAAAGCATTGATTGCGCTTCGGTTGCGAACATCAATAGCCAGGACATTCTTTCGATTATTAATCCTGATATCGTTAATCTCTCCTGGGACAAGAGCCTCCAGAGTAACGGAAACCGCTTGTCGATTAAGGCGGTTGAGGTTGTCCACAGGCCTGTCAGGCATAAAGAGAAGTGTGTGCGCCGATGGCCTTCGCTGTGGCAGGACAGTTGACTTACTTGACGAAGACCGTTCGCTGATGTTTCTTCTCTTGGCCTTCCGGTGTACCACTCTCTCGAAGCCTTCGTCATCTGAGGTGTCATCGCTTGAGCAGGAGTACAACACAGTGTCCTCACTGCCGGCTTGACTTGGAGGGCAGTTTCTCTTCCTCGGGCCGGTTCCTGACGTGGTAGTAACGTCCCGTCGGCGTTCTGTTGACTCCACTTCCATTGCCGTAGCAATGGGAGCGGCGTCTCCCATTAAACCACGGGAAATAACCAAAAATACTGCAGCGCGAAGGAACACTGATCTGTACAAGAATCACTTCGTCGTCGTCTCAACGCCGCAAGAAGCCTCCATTGTCTCCCGCTGGCCACCTTCAGCCTATAGATATCCCCAGTGAGCCATTTTTGCGCGTTGGCCTGGATCTCCTTGGCCCATTTCCTACCTCATCCTCGGGCAACAAGTGGGTGGCTGTTGCGACGGACTATACCACGCGTTATGCCATAACGCGGGCCCTCCCTACAAGCTGCGCAACTGATGTGGCTGATTTTTTCCTCCGTGAAGTCATCCTACATCATGGTGCCCCACGTTAGCTACTCACCGATAGAGGCCCCTGTTTTCTTTCTAAGGTTGTCGACGACCTTCTTCGCTCTTGCTCAACGTCCCACAAGTTCACGACGGCTTACCACCCACAGACAAACGGACTTACCGAGCGTCTCAACCGTACACTTACGGACATGCTCTCCATGTACGTGTGTGATGATCACCGGGATTGGGACTGCACCTTACCTTTCGTGACGTTTGCATACAATTCGTCGCGTCACGATATTACTGGCTATTCCCCGTTCTATCTACTATATGGCCGTCACCCTCTCCTGCCTCTTGACTCACTGCTCCCTTCTGACGCCACCACTACCATGTTCTATGCTCACGACGCCATTGCTCGCGCGGACGCAACACGTCGTATTGCCCGTGACCGTCATCTGGCATCTCAGACTATCCAGAAGCACCGTTACGACAGTCGTCGTCGGGACGCTCATTTCAGCCCTGGGTCCCTTGTTCTGCTTTGGGTACCCTCCCGTCGCGTCGGCCTTTGCGAAAAACTGCTGCCACGATACGTCGGGCCATACCGAGTTCTTCGCCAAGTCACCAGCCTCACATATGAGATCTCACCTGTGAATTCGAAGTCTTCTACCACGCCAGGAACTGATATCGTGCACGTTTCGCGACTAAAGCCCTATAACTCGCACGCGGATTTGACTCCCTAAGAAGCATCGAGACGATGCTTCTGCCGCCGGGGGGTTCATGTCACGTACGAGTTTGTACCGCTGTGACAAAATGACGTTGGTTGGGGAAGAAGAGGCTGAAGTGTCTCGGAGCTCGGTAGACGGTGTCACCCTGGCCACAGAACTACAACCCTCTATATATATTGTAAATACATATATTTTCTCCCCGTAACAATATGTGTCAAGCCGCTCATCTCTCAATAATGCAGAATAGGCGGCGTGACGCAAGAAATATACAAGCAATTTCTCGGCTCTCTCTCTGCACTTTGACTGTGCGTGAAGCGCTCGAATGCAGGGGTAATTACCTACTTTTCCATCCCTACCACGTACATCATAAACAGCAGCAGGGATAAAGGGCAGCCCTATCTCAGTCCCTTGTTGATATCAACTATATCCTCGCTCGTCATCCCTTCCCATTCAACGCAAAAAGTATTTTCTCGGTGAATCTTCCTCAATAGCTGTATAAAGTCGTTGCCTATACCTTCCCCTTCCAGAATATTCCACAAAATGCCGCGCTCTACGTTGTCATACGCTCAGGTGATGTCTAGAAAAGTCACATATAGCTGTCTCATTTTTTTTCTGGATATTTCAATACACTGAGTTATCATCCAGCCGCCTACCGATTCTGAAACCATTCTGAAGTTCTCCCAATATGCTATAATTCTCTGTCCATGCTTGCAGCTTCAATTTATTCGCCTGCATTGCTAACCTGTATATCACCGATGTAATGGCCAACGGTCGATAAGAGTGAATCTTATCTTTTCCCCCCTTACCTTTATAAATTAATTTCTTCCTACTGTGTGTCCAACTGTCTGGTATTCGCCTATGTTGTAAGGATTTTACTACTGCTTTCAACAGAGCTTCCTTACTACTGCTGTTCGTTTATAGAAGCGCCGCATAGCGACGCGTCAACCTTTCTAAATACGTTTTTTGGTTCTCGGAAATAACTTATGGAAACAACAACGCTCAAAGGGCCTGCGCAGACGACGGCCTTTTTTTTGCCTGACGTTATTTATTGCACAGAAAATTATATACACCTCTGCAGCGAGCATGCTTGTTTGTGGATCTAAGCAATTGGATGGTGAGAATGATAGTCTGAGAGCAGCGTAAGAAACACCGGAATGTGATATCCAGGCAACAGAACATAACTATTGGCAAGATTAATTTAATTGCAGTTCTAGAAGGTGCAGTTCTACAAAGTCGTAAGCGATTCCGGGCCATACATTATTTGCAGAAATGATAGGTCGCCTTCGAGACAACAACATTGTCAAGGTGGGGTACGGATTGTTGGAGACATCAGATTATGGTCAAGAAGTGGGACATGTATACTTGATGTCGGACGCGCATTAAGAAAGGACGCTTCCTAATGATGGTTACGGAAAAGTGGGGTGTTTTACATGTCGCTAACAAGTTATGTGGCAAGGGTGTTCATAGTTTGTATAAGCCTTACGCAAGCACGTGAAACTTAGATATGTGCTCTGTCAGTGATCAGTTGTTTTACTCAACATGCAGCCTTTGTAGAGGACTAGTAGCTAGTTGGGTACCTAGGTGATGAATTAGATCTGGCATCTTTAGCGCACGTTTCGTCGCGTTTTGATAATTTACACATCAATACTCTGGACGTACGAGGCTCCTGTGCAGGATTATAAAGCATTCCCTGTCACTGCCCCAGGTTGTGTGTAGCAGAAATTTGAATATGGTAATCGCTCTTAGGCACTTTCTTTTGAGTTATATTATTAGAGGGATAAATGTTAACTTATAATGTAAGATTACACACAAGAATTCATGCTCACTTTTCACCAGTAGACATTCTCTCTTGCCCTCTATATTTGGCTCCAAGTCCCTCTTCTTCAATAAAGAATTGATGTATTCTTTGTAGGATTTATTCTAAATCTGTTCTCGCCCGCCTATTTGGAAAATTATTCTTTAGATCTAGCTGTACCTTTAGCTTGCAGATTGCAAGGTTACAAGTCTTCAAGCCTATCTGGTCATCGTCTTCATAAACGAAGTAAAACATTGTACGCCGGGACCGCTTAGCGCAAATAATTTATTTCACAATTAATTGTGTGCAGTTAAGTACACTGCCTTGAGGGACTCTGATCTCCTGGTTGAACAGGTTAGACAGAGCATTGCCAACTCTCACATGGATTGTGCGTTTAAGAAAGTTAGCTCTCGATTATGCTTGACATGTAGTCGCGCTAGATGTTTTGCTGGGCTAGTTTATGCGTTGACATGATGGGAAGTAGTGTAAAAAGTCAGAAATAAAGCAGGGTGAAACTGCTCTTTCACCTCTTGCGCTACTTTCCATCACATGCTTAACATGTTTGCGCGGATGCCCATTGTAGAAGATTCTGAACAAATTCAAATCCCCCACCAGTGTGGAAGGCTTTTTCGAAGTCTAGGAATACTGACAGGAAGAACTGTTTTGGTATAAATGCAGCTCTTATGTTTGAATTGATGCCGGCAATTATTATTATTTTTTTTTCAGAGAGCTTACGGAAACAAATCGTCAGTTCTATTGCCTTATAGCTGCAGGCCAATGACGGTCTTCTTCCTCCTTAAGGACAGGAAATATATTGGCGTCCCTCCGAGAAGAGGGAGTGTACCTTGGTGCCGATATTTCATTAAACAATGAAAGGAGCATCAAGGGTTTCAGGATGTACGTGTTCGATCATTGCATATAAAATGCGGTCGGGTCCTGTCGGAGACTGATTACAGGAGTTAAACGCTGCGCGAAGTTCAGCCATATTGAACAGGCTGTTCACCCCGCACTTGACCTGCATTTTCGCTCGTGCGGCTTTCTCTCCATTCGCTCTCTGTGCCTAAAGAACACTTCTGCATAGTGTGCAAAGCTGGATACCTGTTCAAAGTGGGCCCCGGAGATCTTCTAGGCTATTCTCTTGATTATTTCCTAAATACTTCGAGAGTACCCTCTCCCAAGCTTTCCTCTAATCTGTGTACGAATTAATACCGGTTAGGTACTTTGCCGGCCGGCACGTTCTTCTTTCCTGCGAATTATTGCGTGTGAAATAATCAGACTTTCTACAATTGGAGACTTTCGTAAAATTCCCCAGCTTCGCCTCGGCTTTTACGCACCTTCCTGCATTCACCCTTTCACCACGTGACACATTGCTTATTAGGGGATCGATTTGTTTGCAGGATGCATTTTGATGCAGCGTTAATAACGAAAGTTGTGAAGTACGCCATTGCATAAACTGCGCTAAAGGCTGCGCTGTCATCAAAAGTGTACATTTTAGAAAACTTCCCCTGTCGGGTGTGTCGATCTTCTATTGGTGTGTATGCGGAAGACAATAGAATTGATTTCTATTGACCTTGCAATCTCAATATGGGTTTACTGCTACGGAGGCTATGCTTAAGTCTATGAAAGAATATAATTTATGCGTTGTACTGTAGAAGATGGGTTTCTTTTATTGTGATATTAATTATATTTGCATAACACGTTCAGCGCCAGCGGACTAAGACAGAACGGAGGCGTTAAGAACACAATGTGCCAACTTCAACAATTTATTCCCAGAAAACACCATCTTTATACACCATGCACAGTAGCGCCACACCTGGTCAATACGTCAAGCTGAGCTTTTTAAAAAGGCCGTTTCTTCATCTAACATGTCGATGAACAGGGAGCATACATGAAACTCGCAGCGTACAAGTCTGCATATTAGCCACATAATGCCGTCGAAATTTACCGTGTGTTTTTTTTTGTAGATCATATATAATTTTAAAAAATTTCCTGTGACAGATAGCACAATTCTACTAATTAAACTGGATTAAACGGAAAGGCGGGCATTACTTGCGCAAAAAACAGAAATGAATAATGGACCAATTAACAAAAACTTACAAATTAACTTTCCAAGTATTATTTTTCGGCCTATATTGCAATTCATGAATTGAAGCCGGTGAATTCGTAAAGATTATGCACTTGGAACAAATTTCCAAGATGACACCAGTTTCGAGATATCCATTCCTAAAGTGTGCGACAAACGTACATGGGCGTCCGAGTTACTTTTATGCTTCTATGCATAGAACGGCGGTTTGTTAAAAAAAGCAAGAGGAATAAGAATGCAATTTCACCGCATGTTTCAATGCGCATATATCGAAATCCGTGCGATGCCCTGCAAACTTAGCATGCAGCTACCTTGCTTTATGTACCCTGTAGTAATTCATTGAAAAGGTTTTAGTGATTTTTGTTAATTAGTTGATTATGCATTTCGATTTTTCGTGCGAGTACCGTCCTCCGTTTCGAGTAATCCCGCTCGAGTACTACAATTGCGCTACCTGCCACAGGCGATTTTATAATATCCTGTATGGTCTAAAAAATACCCCTTATGATCTACAATATATGACGTCCTTCACATTTTCTTTAGACGAGAACAGCATGCAACGCAAGAACGTTATAGCGCTCCGTAGCTGAACAAAGTGACACAATATGTCACTACCAGCCCTGTTGCTGCAATTCCCGTGTATGTTTTCAATTACTGGTGTAAATGGCAAAACGTATATGAACCGGGCAAAACTTTCCAATCGGAGCAGCATAATTTCGCTATAATCAATGTTACGGTAGCGGAGAAATTGCGAAGCGATTAGTAATTATGTTTGCAGCGGGGCCTCCGGCAACCAACTGGCCCGCCTCACCTCGTTGAATAGTATTTATCGGGACTACTTCTGTGCACGTCAATGCTTTATTGCGAGATGAATTATATGGACACCGCAAGCGCATTTGTGCCGTCGCCGTCGTCGTCGCTGTACGCTGTATGTGCGAGTGAAAGCTTGCGAGGGTCATCCTACGATCGCGGCTCGATCTCGCGCGCGCGAAGGAGCGTGCCGTCTACTGCCTCGCGCGAGGCACGGGGGCGTTCTACGCCGGCGGGGGCTGCTTGCAGGCGCGGCCGTGCGGGCGCCGTGTCTTGACAGCGATCTGAGACGTAGAGAAAGCGCGCCCAGTGCCGGTACCTGTGTATGTGCTGTGCTTTGTTTAGTTTGCGTTGAAGCGAGAGACAGCACGAAGGTCAATTCACTCGCTGCTGCTGCCGCGCTTCTGACTGCAGCGTTCTGACTCTGAGTTTCCGCGGTCTTCAAGCGAGATGTGTTCATGTTTACCTGTGCGCGTGTGACACAATGCTTGTTAATTTAATTAGTAAGCGAATGTTAGCACGTTTATACGGCCGATAAATCTAATATCCTTACTTCGTATAGCTGTCTACTAATTTGCTATCGCAATCGATGCTTCGCCTTTCGGGCCGAACTGCGATATGTTTTTGTTGGGAACTCTGTCTTGCAAGTTCTTCTGTAATGCAGGGACGGTGAGCGCGAAGTTGAACACCAACGAACTGCTGCCGAGATAGTGCGTAGCGGGTGAGGCAGACCAGGCATCACGGAAGAGAAAGCGAACAACCGTGTCGATGGGCGGCAGCCGAGTAGATGCGTTAACGAAGGGCGTGTGGCAAGGTGGTGGTAACCTCCAAGCCCGGAGCAGTGCAATCAGGAAAGAACGGGCTTCAACGGAGGGAAAAAGAACGTTCGGCTTATGTGCGATGCACTGTCGCAAATGCGTGAACTGGTCCAGCGAAAATTCGTATCTCTGCCTGCATCTCTCAGCAGTGAGCTCGTGCAAATAAGCAATCGACGAGATTCGTGTAATGTGGTTATGTGCCCTACGCATCGCGCCAATGGCCGATACGGCTATCATTGAATTTCGCTTGCGAAGGAGCTTAAGACATATCTACGTTTTTCCTGTTTAACTCTTTCCTCTTTCTGAGTTATAAATGTTCTTCCTATAATGAGTTTTCGGTCAGTGTTAATTAAACGTTGTGCGGTCGGCGTGAGAGATAGGCGGAGCGCAGAGGGCGTTGAACATGGTTCGCGTGCTGTAAGCTCGGAAAAATCAATTTCAATCAGGGAGTGCGCCGACTTGGCAATGAACGTAGTCACATTGAGTCGAAGGATCATTTGCTTGACACGTCAAGCAAAGCCCGAAAAAGCGGTTTTAACAAGCCCGTTCAGTCGAAATGTAACTTAATTCCAGCGTTTCTGGAGGAAGCAACTTCGGCCATCAGCAGCAGTGCAGGAGAAGACGCGATTTTTTTTTCTTTTCAATTTCTCAATTTCTCAAATGTCTCAATTTTTCTAAAACAATGAAAGCGTGAAGAACAGACATGACGGTAAAAAAATAGACAAAAAAAGAACGAATAGAAAATCACAAACTCCTCAGCTTTTATTCCACACAATGTTTGGTAATAAAAAATAATAAAAAAGAAGCAGATCCTACGCTCTGTGGGAATCAGTGTTATGCGAAGCATTTTGTTGGTAGGTGACAACCCAGCATTGTTTGGGATTACGTAAAGCGCTACCAGGTGGACAACGTGTTTGTGTCAGACACGCGTGTGACGCGTGTGACGGCAACAGCAAGTTGACGGTGACGTGATGGTGTGACGCTGACGGCGTGATTGTTGCTCCGGCCGTTGGACGTGAGCTTAAGACTTGCCGATGACTGGGTTCCACAAAGGTGCTGGACGGTCACGAGCAGCAGAAACAGGGACTGTGACGTCATCAGCGACTACGTGTTTTACAAGAGAACGAACCTATGGCTATGTCATGCGGTTGTGTGCTAGAAGGACGATGACATTTGCACTCCAGCGAAGAAGCGTTAAAGCCTGTTCGACCTGAGCCGATCATGAAGAGCGCCGCACAGTTCTTACGCAGCGTTAGCGGCTGCGAGGAAACTACTGGGCAAATGTGGGCCGAGATGATGCAATCTTACAAAGCCCCTCCAAGCGCAAGCTGTCACGAGGAAAGAACACGAGAAACTGACCCGAGACGCACGCGCCAAACGAGTCAAATTGCTAGTCGGCTTCGGCACGAAAGCAGTATGTTTGCAATCTTGGCCTAGTGCGGTTAGAGCATTGGGATGCAGTGCTCGAAGGCAGAGGTTCCATTTCACAGTCGGTCACGCATTTCTCTTTAACACAAAGGTCCCAAGTTTGGCGAGACAGGAAATACCAACCTACTGCAAATTGGCTGCAATGAGGAAAAGAATGCTTCGCATTAGAGCTGTTCACTTCAGGAGAGGCGTCATCGTGCAACCGATAGGGAAGGCATCACGCACAACTTAATCGCGCTCAAAGGCGATATGTGGTGCCAGTTCGAGACAAGCTGCTCAAGAGCAGCGTAGGAGTCTCAGACGTCGCGTGGTTCCCAGACTGGCTAGGAAGCCTAAACTGGCACATTGCTCGAAAGGGCCGTTCGTCATTGGCTCGGAGCAGATGCGAAGGAACGCGATGCCGTCTATGCAGGCTGTCGTCAGATGCTCCTTGCAACGAGGCGTAATTACGAAAAGTGAATCGAATCCCAGCCACGGCGGCCGCATTTCGATGGGGGTGAAATGCGAAAACACCCGTGTACATAGATTTAGATGCACGTTAAAGAACCCCAGGTGGTCGAAAGTTTCCGGAGTGCCCCACTACGGCGTGCCTCATAATCAGATCGTGCGTTTGGCACGTAAAAGCCCATAATATATTTTTTTTACAAACAGTGAACTTTCGACTAATGTATGCCATCTCGGTTAGGTGCCTCGTTTTGCTTCACCAAGGACACAGGGCGAAGCTCGTTTATCGCATAAAAATACAAAAAATACGAAGTTTCAATAATTATTTGTAACGCTACTATTAAGCCAGGAATATTAAAATTTCGTGACACATGACATTAAAGATTTTCCGCATTAGCGCTAGACAAATTTTTGTGTAACACTGAGTTCTCTCAGGACAAAGTGAAATGTAGCTGACAACGGTAGCGTGATACTTTCGAACACTTGTGTAATAATGCTTTTGCAAGGCCTGCATTTCATCCACACTCATTTAACTTCACACACAAATTTGCCATAGTGGTTAACCCAATTTTGCTAAGTTCCATCTTAGTGGCATTTGTAGCTATGTCAACTCTGCGTGCAAAATTTTGCGCCGCTCTTAAAACTTCCTAATTCAGCCTCGTACATTTGTTTTAGGACTCTGGTAGACATTGCAGATAACGCCAGTGTGACAATTTGGAACGCTTGAATAAGTAACTCCTTACAAAGGCATTAGTTATCCTACACAGAATAAACATATTTCTCGTTCACCACTTGCATCGTGTTTCCTACTTCAAGGAAATAAATACCCGTGCTTCGCAGAGTTCACCGAAGAGTCCGGGGAAAGCAACTACATGCCTGATATATCGCATAAAATTGTAAGACGAGTATTCTTTAAGTATTTTCAAAGCACAATATTATTATATGCACTTCAAATTTTCTATACACGTGAGTCATCGAGGGGCCCCCATTTTCTTCAAGTGTGGATGGTCTGCCGTTCTTGGTTATTCATTCTTTTATTTATTTAGTAATACTGCAGGCCAATGCTTTGGCCCAAGCAGGAGGGGCATTACAGCGAGAAAAAAGAAAATACAGACAGGCGTAAATAACGCTGCATAAAATGAACATAATGCAAAAAAGAAGCGGAGATCACACTTTGACATCGCTAAAATTCACAAAAATGCTTTGCCAATGCAGTCATGATATCATTTGACCCAAAACACCATTGGGAAGTGAATTCCACTCGCTCACCGTTCGGGGAAAAACCGTACTCGGAAGCGTTTGTTCTAGTGAGAATTGACGCAAGCAAATATTCGTGACTGTGTTGTGTTCTTCTCGTAGTAAGCCGACTTACAAAAGCGGGTTGCGCCATGTTATTTTTTCCAGAAAGAGTATTGTGTAGTAGTACAAAGCGATTAATTTTTCTGCGTGTTTGTAGGGTCTGTATTCTGCTTTGTAACATTAATGAGGACGGGTAATCTTTCCTGCCATCATTTCCGTATATAAATCTCACAGCTTCTCTCTGGACTCGCTCGAGTCAGCATTGCATTGAATTGCATTGCAATGCAATGCAATGTTGTAGGCTAACATTTTAGTTCTTATAGGCGCGTTTTTAAGCTTCCTCTTTACGAACCACAGTTTTTTTAATGCCGCTGAGCCTAAACTGGCCGAAGAAGCCTAATTCTCAGATATACGAGATATGTGTTGACCATGTGAGTTTATTAGTAAGAGTAACGCCAATATATTTATATTTTTCGACTTCAGCGACAGCTGTTTTCAAGCTGGTAATGCAATTTGCTGGGAGATTTTTTTCTTGTTACGCGTCAAAGTACGTTCTTTTTCCGCATTGAGCTGCATTCCCCAATTCGAATACCAGTCAGAGATTGCTACAAGGCATCTCTGCAACACATCATGATCATCATGGGACACAATTTCCTTGAAGATAACACTGTCATCCGCGTATAACCGAATGGCCACATTATCGGGAATAACATCAATCATTTCTTTGACATAAAAAAATAACAAAGACCCTAACACACTGCCTTGAGGAACTCCAGAGGTGACCTGACGGGCACTATATATATCTACAGAACTACAATTTCAACTTCAACAAACTGTTCCCTGTCTTTCAGGTACGCACGAATCCACTGTATATTACCAAAAAGAAGTCAAATTTTTTTTCTAATTTATATAGTAACTTGCTATCAAACGCTTTGCTGAAGTCCAGAAAGAGCACATCTGTTTGTCCGGATAAATAAGGTATTTGGAAAGTTCATGTATGGTTGTTACTAGTTGAGTCACAGTGGAGAGTCCTTTTCTGAAACCGTGCTGAAAAGGTGATAGTATTTTACGATATTTCAAGAGCCCTTGTATGAATCCAGCGACAATATGTTCCAATAGCTTGCAACTCGTGCTAGTAATAGATAAAGGCCGGTAGTTTGAAACTGTGAGATGGTCTCCTTTCTTGTGTACCGGCACAACACGTGCTTTATGCCAATCTGCCGGTATTTCTCCTAATTTTAAGGATAACTGAAAAAAATACAGAAATAAATTTCGATATTTGTTCGGCATATCGCCTCAAGAAAGCATTGAGAATGTTATCAAGACCACCAGATTTTTTCATATTTATGTTTAGGAGCAGCGCCAGGACACCCTCGCGAGTGATTAAAATGTCACCTACCGACGGGCTTTATGCGCTTGAAAACTCAGTCAGATCTTGCTCCGCAGACGCACTTTGAAAATAAACATTGAAATGTTCGGCAATGCTGTGCGCATCCTCTATTTCAATTTCATTAACTTTAATGCTTGCTTGCTGTTTTCTTTGGCTTAGGTGCAGTCAAAGCTTTCTCGGATCACTAGAAAGAAATTCTTCAATATTCGTGCTATAGAAGCTATCTCTGGCCAAATTTACCTTTTTCAGTAATTCTTGTTTCAGATGCACAAACTGCGGGGCCGTCGTTTTGTTCCTCTTTCTCAGTCTTTTAATTTTACGTTTGGCTTGGTTAATTTCTCGATTTATCCAAGCATTCAGCCATTGTTTTCAAACCGCTTTTAAAGGAACTGTTCAGTACTGTTCAGTACAGTACTGAACAGTACTGGAATTGTTCAGTACAGTACTTTACAGTATCCTGAAATCGTTGCCATGAAAGCGCAACATTATTATCAATTATTTTAAGATGTGTATCTAGATAATTTACATGACTGCTACATCATCGGCCTTAGTGAAGTCTCTAATTGTTTTTACAGTTCTATGACTGGTGTATTTCCGCTGGAGCATCCCTGCAAATAGATATAAGCTTGTGATCCGATATGCCAGGCTCGACCACTGCTGTTCCGCAAAAAAATATTTCGCTCAGGAGCAGGAGATCCAGAATGTTATTTCCCCGAGTATCATTATTAATAACCTGCTGGGGGCTAAGATTGAGCATAATGTCTATCACCAAGTCACCAGAAACCGACGAACCATAATTTAAGTGATTCCTGTTTAAACGTGGCAGGTTAAAGTCACCTGTTATTATCAAGTTTTTTTCCCTCTCAGTCTTAAAAGATGATCATACAATTTGTGCATATTTGAGTCATCGCCACCTGGAGCCTGATAAACAGAACACAAGAAAAATGACAATCCCCAGATAGACACTTTCAAGAACAAACTTTCGTGTCCCATGATTTGATATGCGACCGTTACATGAACATCGACCTTCGTTATGGCTGCAATGCCGCCACCGCGAGAACCCCTATCTTTTCTATACAGGCGATAGTTTGGTGGATCGACTTCAGCGTCGCGAATGGCTTCATGCAACCAAGTTTCGGAAATGACGCAAACATGGGGATCATATCACAAATGCAAATATTCTAACTTATCTGTTTTAATTACAATACTTCTGGCATTGAACGAAAGAAGCCGGAGCTGATGTACTGGCGCGGCCACTGTTAGAGGTAAAACGGTGCGCGTGGCCGCGCTCCTCGGACCACCAAGTGGGCGCCGCGCGGGATATTGCGGCGCAAGCACCATCAGCGCTTGCGCCGCAATACCTCGCGCGGCGCCCGTCGTGGCGCTCCGCGGAGCGCGGCGCGCGTCGTGTTACCTGTGGCCGCGCCTGTAGCTGCAAGCGCTAGGTTTCGGTCGTTGAGCAGTTCGTTCCAGATTTTTGTTTGCGGCGCCGTGAGCTGTCAGTTGCACAAATCTTTCTGTTGTAGTTTGAGGCATCATCCCAAGAAAAGTACTGGTAATCAATTCGGAGCTTGTCGTGTATCAGCTGGACCCTCTTTCCACTATCTTTATCTGACTTCGCACTATTACAAAGCAATTTGCGTTTCCGTCACGTGTCTGCGCAGTAATCACCCTGGATAGACATATCTGTCCCTTTTAGCATGCGTGCGTTCTGCATGACTGAATGTTTTCCCGCGTAGTCCTGAAAATACACGATAATCGGCTCACGCCAATTTTTTCCAGAAACATTTTGTTTATAACTGTCTTGCGTAACAATGATGCGGTTTCGTTGGGAATTTCTGGAATGCCAAAAACTATCAGTTTTGACTGCCTGCTGCGATTTTTTCGGTGGATCAGTTTGGCTTGCTGCGATTTGAGTGTCTCTTCCATTTTGCCTACAGTTGCGACCAAGCTAGAAGCTGCACTCGTATTTGTTTTTACGTGTTCTTCCAACTGAGTGAAACTCTTTTCAAAACTATTGAGAGCTTTTTCGGTTGTTTCAAGGCGCGTGTTGAAGGCCGATATATCAGTTCTTATTGCCTGTGGTCGATCCATTAATGATTTGAACATTTCTTCAACAGTTGGCCCAGGGTTTTCCTCGACGTCGCCACACATCATCAACTTGCAGGAACAAAAACAATCATAAGCTATACTTGTACAAACTTTGGGGCATAGCAGAATCACTAAAAACCAATTATCACTACGTAACGAACAGTTGCGACCAACCTGTACGAAGAAAACTTATCGCATGGTGAATGACCTGCGCCAAGCGCTTTCGCCGTGCCCATTTCTGACACCATGTGTACGTGCGTGAGCAGCGTATAAAAAAGCGTTTGTCAGATACAGCTCAGGACATATGCAAAGCGCGACATGCGCAGTAGGTGCCAACTAGGGGCACGTGTACATGATGAAGCATCTTCCTTGTTCCGAAGAGAAATTAAAGCATACAAACACAAAAGAAGGTTAGGAGTTAAATTCAAGTGTCCAGGCACTATCCCTGCGTTCTTTTTGGCAGAGGATAACGGTGTGGTGCTCTACGGACGCGGTTACTCCTACGAAGGGCGTCCGGTTGCGGCAGCGCCGTCCCCAGGTCAGGCTGGGAAGATGGCTCAGCAGAATCAGTCATAGGGTCGGCCACCGATTACACTTCTGTCAAAGTCAGGTGCTCCCTGGTGCGCCTCAGCTGTTGTTCGCTATCTGTGACTAGATTGTACGACCGTGGTGGGCCTGCAGGGCCAATGACCACAGCTGGGGACCAGGTTCTGCGTGTGGTGTCGTATAAAGACACTCGGTAAACCAATGCGAAGTGCTGGCTGGTACTTGGCAGTCCGGTTATAGAAGATTCGTTGCTTTTCCCTTATCTCTCGAAGATGGTTGCGAACGGACTCTGATGGCACAGTCCAAGGCTCAAGGTGCCGATGGAGCAGTGGCAGTCGAGTTCTGGTTTGACGTCCCATCAACCGCTGAGCAGGCGACTTCAGTTCTTCATCCCTTGGCATAGTTTTCCACTTTAGTAGAGCGGTGTAAATATCAAATGTTGCAAAAGGACATTTTTTAGCAGCTTTTTCGCCTCTTGAACGGCACGCTGCGCCATGCCGTTACCACGAAGATAATATGGGCTTGACGTTATGTGGACGATTCCTAAATGGGTCGCAAAAGACCGGAAGCAAGCACTCTTGAAAGGCGGTCCATTATCGCTGCACAGCTTTGTCGGAATCCCATGAGTCGCGAAAGCAAGCAAGCAGGCGTTGTTTACGGCTTCTGCTGTAGATTGGCGTAAGTTTTGAATATCGAAAAAGAACGAGTAACAATCAACGAGGATTAGGTACGTCTGGCCATCGTGGTAAAATATACAAAGCCCGACGACTTGCCATGGCAGATTTGGTATCTCGTGGCTCAGCATAGTCAGTCTAGTGTTTCTGCGCTTGTACTTTTGGCAAGCTGTACATGACTTGGCTAAAATGTCTGTGTTCATTCCGGGCCAAAACATTACCTGTCTGGCTTTCATCTTCATTTTTTTCTTCCCCTCCGTAGGCGGCGTGTAGCAAACGGAGAACCTCCGGTCGCTTGGCTGGAGGAGTGACGATTTTGTTGCTCCTGAGTAGCAGGCTGTCCTCGACGTGCAGCTCGTCGCGGTAGCGAGCGCAGGGCATGCGACAGCTCGTCCTCAGTTTCTGGCCATTCTGTGCTTGCGTAGCTGCGCAGTTCAGCAATGGCAGTATCTTTGTTGGTTTTGTTGCGAATGCTCTCGAGCTGTTGGTCTGATACAGGAAGAGAAGAGATAACGTTAACTTGAAATTGCTCTGTCTCATCTTTTAGTTCAGTAGGACTTGGAAAGCGAGAAAGCACATCAGCTAGAAACAGCTCCTTTCGTGGTTTATAAGTCACTTTATTTGGCATCATTGCAAAACAAGCGCCATGCGTTGAAATCGCAGTGGGCATTCGCACAGTGGTTTTTTGAATATCAGTTCTAAAGGTCTGTGATTCGACTCGGTGATAACTTCAGACTGCCCAAAGATATAGTATTGAAATTTATTGCAACCATGAACAACGGCAAGCGTTTCTTTTTCGATCTGCGCGTAACGTTGCTGTGTTTCTGTTAGCGAACGCGATGAATAGGCAACCGGTTGCCCATTGTGCAGAAGAACAGCTCCCTTACAGCACGCTGAATGGCGTCTAGAGAGAGTCACAGGTTGTTAGTTAAAATATGCAAGGACAGGTGCCGGTGTGAGAGTTTCTCGAAGCTGGCGAAAACTGTCGTCTTGTTGGTCGGTTGAGACCCACGCAACGTCCTTTTTCAACAAATGGCGAAGCGGTGCAGACAAGGTAGACATGAAAACGGCGGTTTACCTATTTCAATTTAACACCTAGTTGACACACATTTCAAAACGGGTCAAGTTAATGCATTTCACGTTCTCCACGTTTCCTCAAAATGTGGGCGCCGTGAGTAATTCAGTTTGTCGTTACAATGTGAAAACTGGCATATAACTTCCTTCTAATTGAATTAACAGCTTCACTGTAAAAATTAAATAAGAACAAATTAAAAAAAAATCACAGCATAACCACGGGGTGAATGATGATGAGTGGGCGAAGCTCCGGAGGGAATCATCGGATCTCCCGCTTAAGGGGACGCTAGCACAAACGCGTTAGAAACGTGCAGTACTCTCTAGTAAGGGGGAGCGGCCACAGCGTCTGACGCAGCCATTTACACATGCCGGAACGTGCACCGCGTTTGCCGACGCCATCACATGACTGCTGAGAGAGTATACCCCCCGTATTCATAAACGCTCCTCGACTTGAACTTGACTTGCCACCGCTTTGGGCAGCGCGTTCGAAACGCGTTGAAGGTAAGGCGGAGAGGCCACAGCGTCTTACACCAGCTTCTTACACGGGCCGTAACGCGCTAGCACAAACGCGTTAGAAACGCGCTAGAAACGCGGCCTTTCGTTAATGTTGGGTATTTATTGCCATCGTGGTGCGTGTGTCCATGTCCGCTTCGTGGCGTAGTGGGCTAACGCCGCGCGCTCGGAAGCGTGGGGTACGTCCCTGGCTCGATTCCGCGCTACGGACACAACTTCGGAATTTTTTTCTCATTTTTCTCAGACTGGTTACACACTACTGGTTACACACTACTACTACGACGACGGGGACGGAACGGGTGCCGCTATAAGGAGCTTCGCCCCTCGGAGCTATAAGGAGCTTCGCCTTTCGAGTTTCACTCGAAAGGCGAAGCATCGATTGCGATAGCAAATTTTTAGAGTGTTATATGGTGTAAGGATAGTAGTTTTACCAGCTGTACAAACTTGGACATGCAGCAGCACCAGCAACGCGCAGAACTGTTGTCGACGGTCGGCGTTTTGCCCGCATTCGCACCGAACACGCGCGGCGTTGGTGACTGTTGCCGGTGCCTCTGGGGGCGGCTCGGAGGTTTTCGACGAGATCAGAACGGGACACTCGTCGAGCAGCGTCGGAAGTCTTTAGCACCTTCTCGCCTCGCAATGTTGTTATATAAACACGCATTTGGTGCCGCAGCTAAACGTCACCTCCCCTCCCTCCCGTCCTCCCATGGCGTTTCGCGCGACGGAAGAAGTCGCGTTTGCTCTCCGCCGTGCGTTCGCTCCCCGTGAAAGCGCGCGTCCCTCGCGCGCTGTCACGCAGCATACGCATACGCAGCATACGGCGCGCGGTGACGCTTATATCGCCGTTGGACTCCATACGGAACCTCACGGCGACTGCAATGATGACGACGACAAAAATCCGCTTGCAGTGTCCATATAATTGCTATCGCACTAAAATCACCAGCCCTTCCGCTGTCGAGAAAGGGGGGGGGGGTAAGCGAAGTTTGTGGCAAGACGACGCTGTCGCAGGCGTTCTGCTTCGTTTGCCCTAAACTCGGGGTCGGCGGCTCTTCACTGACGTTTAACCTGGGCTTCGGAAACCTAGAATCGGCACGCCGACGACGAGCCCTTTCCCGAGCGAGTTCGCGATGCCGTAGCTCAAACGAAGCCTGCTCCTCGGCGGAACATATCACGCGCGGCCTTCCCACCCGGACGCCGAAACAGATCTGAGGCGAGGAAAGCCCGGTGGAGCGCCCGCCAACCCCCTTTCCTTCCCTTTCCCTTCCCGGGACACACCAAACGACCTTGATTGGTCGCGAGCGTCACGTGATCCGGCGCCGGCGCAGCTGCTCTACTCTGAGAGCAGCTGGGTTTTGGCGTGACACCATCACCACCGTTGACATTTGTGAGGCAATACAAGCTTCGCTTGAAAAAACAGCGGTGTGCCCAACCCACTGGTAGCACTAAAACCGAAATCGACAGCAAACGTTGGGCCTACTTGGCGTTGTAACACGCGCACAGAAGTGCCGCCCACGCAGCTGTGGCTGCGCTGCCACAGAAAGTTGTCGTCGGGTGCACACAGTCCTTCGCGTGCGTCGCGTCTTATAGCACGCAGTTGCTTATCGCAGTGAGAGCGTCCATCATCATCCCCTGTGACGGCTGACGCTTTGAGACGTTATATTGTACTACCTTCGGGAGAAGCCCAGTTGATGACGGAACAGTTTGCAGCATCAGTTTGCAGTCTCTGAAGGACAATAAAGCAGTCCTCGTGCCATTGACGTCGAACTATCGTTGTTGGCACTGTCGTCTTTTTACTGCTGTCATCGCAGGCACGCACGCGTCCACACCAAATTGGCCGTTGGTCTAATCGACACATTGGTGCGTTTGACAACGCTTTAAAGAACCGTGTACAAACGGCACTGGATACAGAGCTACGTGCAAAATGCTTCATATGAATGATTAACACCGATCCAAACTGTGTGGAACACGTTTACATCAGTGGTACACGAGGTAAAAACACGGAACATGAGCTAAGAAAAAGAAAAGACGAGCGCAGACTGAAAATTTAGTTTACTGAAGTAAAAGTCGCGGTCTCGCCCGAAAGGCGAAGCATCGATTGCGATAGCAAATTAGCAGAGGGCCATACCGAATAAGGATAGTACATTTATCAACCGCATCAACTTGTAAACACTCGCTTGCTAACTAAATTAACAAGCATGGTGTCAGCGCGCACAGCAAACATGAACACATTGCACTCGATGACCGCTGACGCGCGCTGTCAAAACGCTGGTGTGAGAAAACGCGGCAGCAACAGCAAGCGAAGTGAGCTTCGTACGGTCTATCGCTTCAACGCAAACTGACTGCTGAGAACACACAGCACGTACAAAGCTACGAGCCGCCGACGCACCCAGATTCTGCTCCCAACGTAGATCGCTGTCAAGATACGCCCGCGCGACCGCGTGCAGCCGCCACATACGCAGTTGCAGCAGGTGTAGAACGCCACCCCCCCTTCTTCCCCTTCCCCGGTGCCTGACAACGTTGGTTGCTTGACGCGTGACGGAAGACGGCGCGCTTCCTGGCCGCTTTCCTCCCTTTAGCGCGGGCGAGCCACGATCGTCGGCTCCCCTCGCACATACAGCGTAGGGCGCGCGGCGACTGTCCCAGAAACGAGACGAGACAGTTGCGTTCGATGCGAACAAAACCACGATTCTTCTTCGTCTTTTTCCTTTTTATTGCTTTTTTTTACCACTCGCGCCTTTGGAGCCCGCCGTCTTCCTCTTTCTCGTATTGTCCGCTCCCATGAGTTTCAACAGCTGAAAAGCTGTCTTCTCAGCAGTGGAAGCAACATTAAAGGTGTTGTACAGGTCTCCGAACGTGTCTTCCTTTGGTTTTTAAGAGACAGGAGCGCGGCTTCCCGTCGACTCCAGAATATGCTTGAATGACCTTAGCCAGGTTCCAGAAGGATCTAGGTGTGCGTGTACCGAGAAAAACAATATCTCCTTGGTTCACTGTGGTTTCTTGCTTTCTTGCTTTACAATGCTCTCTCAATTCTTTCAGATATTCCCTGTTCCATCTTTTCCACCAATATTTCGTGATTTTTGTGTATTTCTCCATATGTCTATGCTGACGTTTTTTTCACTTTCGGTACTCTCTGATAATATGCTTTCCACCTATGATATCAGCCGGCACAATAGGCAGAGGCTCATCCGGTTCGCTCTATACATAGGTAAACGGTCAGCTTCAACTTCAGTAATGATTGTTTGCATCTCTTCTCTTGATAACAGTCGTTTTCTGATAACTTTCCTCATTGCTAATTTCATGCTTCGTACCATTCTTTCACAAATGTCTCCCCACCAATGTGCTTGTTCTGCGATGTACTTCCATTTGATTTGATCTCCTTGGCTTGCGCTTTTGGAGACTTCGTCCTGTAGTTCGTCCTGAGTCATCAATCATACGATTGATGAATCTGTTGGCCTTCTTGAGCGTCCTTGCGTTGACACTGTAAATGGTGTAACATACTAGCCCTTGTCTCGCTGTTAATCTTCGGAATCCATGTAAGAATGCTTCTGTTATAGTGTTGTCCACAATTCGAGATGTACAGCTCGTGTAGTAGCACATACAGATATTGAAATATACTGTTGTGTTGTACCTTTCATCGCGTCTTTTATAGGCCACGGACCCGCGAAATCCACACTGATCACTTCAAAGGGTTGTCGTTGTCTCTGTCAGCAGGAAGTGGGGCTGTCTCTTGGTGCAGTGGTCTGGCGTCAAATCGTTGGCACTTTAGACATCCATGAATTACCTTCTTCACCAGCTCTCTTCCTTGCATTATCCCGTACTTAGTTTGAAGCTGTGATAATGTGACGCTTATTTCTCCATGCAGCGTGAGTTGATGAATATGGCGTACCAGCAGCTTTATACCAGTCGTCCACTTTGGTAGCACAATAGGATGTCTTTCGTTGTATGTTAATCCACTTTGAAGTAGGCGACCTTTGGGCTTTATCAATTCCAGGTTATCTTTCCATACAAGTCTGACTGAATATCACTTCTCAAATTTTAAGTGCCTCTTGAAGTGCTGAAGCACTTCCTTTTCTCTCTTAGCTTCTTTCTCAGAGCACTTTATGCCTAGTGTTTCAATATCCCCGAAATGTCTGAGTTCTGTCTGTATGTCAGAGTTATCCACGTTGACTTTAAGTACCATTACTGTTGACTTCTCCGTTATTGTTGCTGATATCTTAGCTTGACCCTGTACTGTCCACCCGTATATGGTTTCTGCTGCTGTCAACCTCTCTTCTAGTCTTCGCATCCCACCTGTCATCATACGTGCCAATACTAGTCTGATCCAATAAGTATTCCGCTTTCCATGCATGATGTGCTTCTACATAAACCGTCAGCTAGCTTGAATCCGTCCTCTTCATACTTCTTTTGCAGTGATATAGGCAGGAACGGTAATCTTTCTTTTGAAATTATGTCTACCTGCAGTGCTTCCAATAACACTTCTTCACTACTGTAGGCACTTTACAGTTTAACTTCAACCGAATTCATGACTCTTTCATTTTGACCTCCTGCGAAGGAGCCTATCGTAAGTCTTTCTTTTCCTTTAACTTTACAGCGAAGTTTCTCAGATATAGGCTTTTCAGTATGAATGATCTTTGGCTGCCAGTATCCAGCAGAACACGACAATAACATGACTGCCTTCTACCTTCTGCTAATGCAACTGCAGGCAGACAGGCAATGAACTTTATTTTAGGTCCTGAGGAGCGACTCCATGAATCCCTTATGGAGGAAGAGCAACCGCGGGCCGCCCCCACGTCGGGACGGGTAGGCCGTGCCTGACCACCGCGTCGCGGGCCCTCTGGACAGCCCCTAGCTTAGCGGCGAGGTCGGAGCTCTTCAGCGCCTCCACCCACTCTTCTTACTTGGTGAGATTATCGTGGTCCCCTAACGAGGGACACCGCCCGAGCATATGTTCTGAAGTGCAGAAGGGATCGCCGCAATCCGGACAATCGGGCTCGACCATGTCCGCGTACCTGCTGACCCTGGCTAGGCTGGGATAGGACCCGGTCTGCAGCATGCGAAGGGTGGAAGACTGAGGCCTCGAGAGCTTGGCGTGGGGCGGGGGATAGACCCTCCTGCCGAGCTGATAGTGCTTTGAAATCTCGTTAAACGTGTGGAGCGAGTCCTTGTGGAGCCCCGCGTCCGCGCCCTCGAGCGGCGTTTGCTAGCGCGGTGGGTGAGTTCGCGCGCGGGCGTGGGCCAGCTCGTTGGCGTTGGGAACGACGGGGGAGACCTCAGGCTCTATGTGGGCCGGGAAACAAGTGATGACGTGGGGGGAGACGCTCCTGCCGCAAAGCAGGGAGGCCGCTTCCCTCGAGACCGAACCCGTGGCGAAGGCCCTGACCGCTGCCCGGGAATCCGTGTAGATCTGCGGCCTGCTCCCATCCCGGAGGGCGAGGGCCATCGCGACCCGAATTGAATTGAATTGAATTTTATTGACATAAAACAATTTACAAAAAAGAAATTGCAATATTGCATCTGAATACCTAGCCAGAGGCTAGTTGGGATTCATTCAAGTATAATTATGAAAAAGAGCATGTCACATAACGAAACATTAATGATACAAAGAAAAATATTTTACTACCATTATAATACTTAACAAAACTAATTATAACATGATTATCACGCTGCAGTACAATTTAAAACGTTTCCTGCATTTATATAAGTAAGCTTCACAACATTAGCATACATATCGCTAAAATTGTACAATTAACAGTTTCACGTATATAACGAGCATAACACACTGTGAGAGGGTTTATACACAAATACAATAACGTACAACGCAAGTATACATGGTAGTAAATTGAAAATGGTTGCTCGTTCTGAAAAAAAAAAAAACATTTCTGGGGGGGGGGGGGAGGGTTTAGCAGGTAATATATTAAGTGGCTATATATTACTTAGAAAATGTCTTTTCAATGCTAAGGAGAAATTTTTACTCTGTTTTATTTCTAGTGGAAGGTTATTCCACACGGCGACTCCGTTAGCTGTACATTTTCTCTTACCGTAAACATTTTTTTGTTTGCTGAGTAAGGTCGTTGCCTTTTACTTTGTTGCGGCTTTCGTAGCGAGAACATAAAAATTCTGACGAACAGACTGGATAGTTGGTGCTAATACTAGCTTGGACCATTAGTGCAGTTCTATAATCAATTAGAATGGTGAACGGCATAATGTTTAGGCTTCGGATGAGTGGTAGCGTATGCGCAGTATATTCTGAATTTGTAATAAAGCGTATTGGGGGGGGGGGGGGGGCTCCTTTCTGGAGTGTAATAACTGGTTCCAGGTATGTGCGGTATTTTATTTATTTATTTACTTATGATACCCTCAGGGTCAACAGACATTACAGCGGGGAGTGGTATAAAATACAGAAAAACAAAAAAATTTTAACTACAAGAAGCAGCACAATGTTTTTATGCGATATGCGTTATGCGATAATAGTTATGGAGAGGCAGAATACATGTTACAAAAAATTCGATATATACAAGGAAGCAGTCCAGTGTTTCTAATGATACAATAACAATGTGTGCCCCCGGTAGCTAAACAGTATTTTAAATTGCTATGAAATATACTGAAATAAATTATTCGTAATGTCGGTATGCCAAATATGTTTTGGCGTTTGGACAAGAGAAAACAAGCTTTACTAAGTTTCTTGCAGACTTCGTCGATATGAGGTTTCCAGTTAAAAAATTCATCAAGTATAACGCCTAAGTATTTTACTGAATTCACTCGTTCTAGCGCTGAATTATTTGTAAGTGTACGTGAGTGTTCTTGCAGAATTTTGCGCGGTGAATTAAAAACAATATACTTGGTTTTTTGTGTATTTAACGTTAGTTTGTTTGAAGAGAACCATTTGTGGATATTGTTAAGCTCTGAATTCGCACAAATGAAGGTATGGCCCGTAGAGTCTTGGGCACATATGAGAGATGTATCGTCAGCATACATAAATATTGAAAATATTGTTGCAGGAAGAAAGCAGGTCCACGAGTGTAACAATATGTTTTTTACTACGCAAGGCAGGTCGTTAATGTACAGTGAAAGAAATATTGGCCCAAGAACTGAGTCATGGGGTATGCCTACAGTTGTTTCAAGGAACTCGGACCTGGTTTCAGCTACTTGCGCTGCCTGTTTACGGTTTTATAGATAACATTTAAAGAATTCTAGGCACATTCCACGAAAGCCATAGCATTCTAGTTTGTTTAACAATATGCTGTGGTTGACAGTATAAAAAGCTTTTTTAATGTCAAGAAATACCTACAACTGTTCTGTTGTTATTTAAGTGGAAGTTATTAAGTTCAGATAAGGACAAAAGGGCTGTATCAGTTGACCTTTTCTTTCTAAACCCATGTTGGCAGGGTGTAAGAATGCTTTGGCCTTCTAGGAGAGACATGATTCGTTTGACTATCAGTTTTTCGAATACAATATTTATAGTGTTTAGGATGGAGATAGGACGGTAGTTTTATGGGATGTTTTTATCCCCAGCCTTGTGAATCGGTATTATCTTAGATAACTTAAGAAGGTCCGGATACGTAGATGTATGAAATGATAAGTTAAATATTTTTTCTAAAGGTACACAAAGGATATCGATGCATTCCTTGAGCGCCAAAGAAGGTATGTTGTCACAACCGACTGAAAATTTCACTGGCATAGCACTAACTAGAGTTACAATTTCACTGGCTCTTATATCTGTAAATTTAAATGTGTTAGGATTGCGAGGAGGGTATGTAATAGCTGTAGCCATTAGCCGAGAACCTACTGTGCAAAAATAGGTATTAAACGTCATAACGAGGGTGCTTACTGATACTCCGAGAGCCTCGAAGTCTGGCATGGTGCAAGAGTTTGCAGGCGGTCTAAGAATAGAGTTTATAATACGCCATGTGATTCGTGAGTTACCCAAATTGTTAGTTATTAAGTTTGTGTAGTATTCTTTCTTTCTTACTCGAATGAACGATGTTACTTTATTACGAGCCAATCTGAATTGCTCTAGGTAGTAGTCATTGTTTTTGTGCATTTTTACTTTTGAATGCCAAAAGTCTCTTCTTAATTTGTTCTAAAATGTATTTATTCATCCATGGGCAAATTCGTGTTTTGTAATATCTCTTGTCATGAGTTACTGTGGACCGCTCCGCCAGTGCCGGAGACGAGCCCCGCACCGACGCGGCGTTAAGGAGGTTGCCCCTATGATCTACCACGGCCGCCACGAATCGGTCGGATGAACCGTATTGGGCGGCGTCGACGAACGCTACAGATCGCGGATCGCCAGCGACGGATCTGAGAAGTGCGGCCGCCCGGGCCCTGCGTCTGCCCACATTATGTTGCGGGTGCACGTTGCGCGGGAACGGCGAGACCGTGATGGCCTCCCGCGTATCCGCTTCGAGCGCGCACCGCCTCTCCCTGACGGCAGTGGGATTGCAGCCCAGCGCCACCAAGATCCGCCTCCCCGCCAGAGCCTGACGACCTGGGCCGCCTGCTGTGCCTCGACAACCTCGTCGAGAGTGTTGTGGACTCCCAGCTGCATGAGCTTCTCCGTGCTGGCGGCCATGGGGATGCCGAGCACCTTTTTGATGCTCTTGCGCATCAGCGCTTCGAGCTTTGCCCTCTCGTATGCGTGCCAGCGATGCGCGGCGGCCACGTAGGGGATGTGGCTCATTAGGAAGGCGTGGTACAACCTGAGGAGGTTGTCCTCCCCCAGCCCTCCGAGACTTTTATAGACCCTAGTGATGAGCCTGACCATGTTGTCCGTTTTGGTGGCGATACGAGCGATCGTCTGTCCGTTACAGCCATTTGCCTCGATGAGCATACCGACTACGCGGATGACCTCCACCTTGGGAATGAATGACCTGCCCAATGACCGTGCGAATGAAGATGTCGGTCGATACAAAAGGAGTTCTGACTTGGATGGGGAGAGCCGGAGCCCCGTGCCCGCCAAGAAGTCCTCCGCGCAGCTCAGGGTCACCTGTAGGGATTCCCAGATCCTGCCTTCACTGTCGTCATCGCACCACACCGTGATGACGTCGGCGTAAAGAGCGTGATTAACGCCGTCCACCTCGAACAAATGGGTGGAGAGACCGCGCATGGCGACGTTGAAGAGAAGTGGTGAGATGACCGACCCCTGAGGGGTGCCCCTTGCCCCCAGCTCGAAGGGATCAGACTTTACCTCGCCCACCTTGAGAGTGGCGCACCTGCCTCGAAGGAACGAACTGACGAACCCGTGAAACTTGGATCCAAGGTCCATCTCCGTAATGGAATCAAGGATGTGCCTATGGGAAATTTTATCGAAGGCCTTTTCAAGATCCAGTGCTAGGATACCCCTGACGTCTCTGGTGTCCCTATCGATGATCTGGTGTTTAATGAGTTTCATGACATGCTGAGATGACAGGGACGGACGAAAGCCTACCATGTTGTAGGGGAAGAGTTCGCGTTCTTCAATGTAGCTACATATACGGTTGTGAATGACGTGTTCCGCGACCTTTCCCACGCACGAAGTGAGCGAGATTGGTCGCAGGTTGTTTAGTCCGGCAGTCCGACCTGGTTTTGGAATGAGAATTACCGACGCGAGCTTCCAATCGTCCGGGACGGCACCCGAGTCCGACACTTGATTGATCTCGTTCGTTAACGTGGAGATGGCCTTTTCGTCCAGATTGCGAAGAAGCCTGTTCGAAATTCCGTCCGGTTCCGGGGCCAACCGGCCGTTCAGTGTAAAAAGGGCTTCCCTGACCTCGTTTTAGGGGCGAAGCTCCTTAGGGTGTGGGTCTGTCCCTCCTCTGTAGTATGTAGTAGTAGTAGGTAGCCACGTCTACTTTTATGAAAAAAAAATCCGAAAGCTGTGTCCGTAGCGCGGAATCGAACCAGGGACCCCTCGCAGGGACCCCTCCGAACGCGCGGCGCTAACCACTACGCCACGAAGCGCACATGGTCACACGCACCACGATGACAATAAATACCCAACATTAACGAAAGACTGCGCGTTTCTAACGCGTTTGTGCTAGCGCGTTACGGCCCGTGTAAGAAGCTGGTGTAAGACGCTGTGGCCTCTCCGCCTTACCCCCGTATTCATAAACGCTCCTCGACTTGACTTGCCACCGCCTTGGGCAGCGCGTTCGAAACGCGTTGAAGGCGGTGGCAAGTCAAGTTCAAGTCGAGGAGCGTTTATGAATACGGGGGTTATACTCTCTCAGCAGTCATGTGATGGCGTCGGCAAACGCGGTGCACGTTCCGGCATGTGTAAACGGCTGCGTAAGATGCTGTGGCCTCTCCCCCTTACTAGAGAGTACTGCACGTTTCTAACGCGTTTGTGCTAGCGTGCCCTTAAGCGGGAGATGGTGCAATTATAATGAAGGGCGCTGTTATAAAATAGGAATGACGTCACATATGGCGCGTGTCATTGGTGGAAGTCAATCGTTCGATTTAGTGCGGCGAGACTGGGCGAATTACACGGAAGATTCACGGTTTACCGATGATTCCCTCCGGAGATTCGCCCACTCATCATCATTCACCCCGTGGATGATGCGGTGTTTTTTTAGAGAAACGAGCGTCCAGGTCCTCCCGCTGGAGACCCCGGTAGCGGGGATAGTCCGCGTCGCCCGAGGGGCCTGTGGGTAGGTATCCGATGGCCAATCGACTGGATAATGTCCTGCACGGTGAAGCCTTCCCGTTTGGCTTCGTGCAAAAACCCTGTCCATAGCTAGTCTCTGGTTGGACTTGTGGGCCGATTCATCTAAGAGCTGCTTCAGGAGGTTCCACGTGCCTCCGGTGCACATTTCCCCATCGACCGAATTACAAAGTTCGTCACACTGTTGCATAGCGAGCGTGCGACAGTGTTCCTCAATAGTGCGATTTAGATCTGCTATCCTCTTACGGAGTCTAAGATAGAGCCGTTGCCCCTTCCACCAGACCAGAAGAGCAGCCTTGGCCTCGAGGAGGTGAGCGAGACGGCTGTCCGTCCTGTCCACCTTGAGGTCCGCGCGGACCGTTTTGGTGGTGGACTCGACGTCCGTTTTCATTTGCAGCAACCATTCTTAAAGGTCTGTGGGATCCGCCATCTTGCCATCCTTGATTTTTCGAAAGAGGTCCCAATCCGTGACCCTAAATTCGCGGGGGGGGGGGGGGCTGCTCGACACCTCGAAGGAGGTAGCCAGGATGCAGTGATGGCTACCCAAGTTCTCGTGCAGGTTACTCCACGAGGCTGGTCCCACCCCCTTGACGAAGGTGAGATCAGGCGTGTAGTCCCTGGTGATCGAAGTGCCCGTTCTGGTGGGGAAGGCCGGGTCCGTCAAGAGTACAAGTGCGTGATCGGCGGCTGTTTGGTAGAGGTCGCTCCCCTTCGCGGTCGACGACAGGTAGCCCCACTCGCGGTGCGGGGCGTTGAAGTCGCCCGCGACCACCAGCGGTGAGCCCACCGCCAGCCCCGCGGCCTTCGCCACGAGGGACGGGAAGCGGTGTCTTTGATCCCTGGAGGAGCTGTATATGTTAAGAATAAGGATAGTGGATTTTAGCCACGCGTTGCGAATGATTTCGATTAGCGAATGCTCGACCTTGCTATGATCCATGCGCATGGAGTGTACGACAAAAGAACATCGCTTGTACACGAGGAAGCAAATGCCCCTTCTGCCTGCGCCAAAGACGGAATGAGACCTGGAACCGTGCAGCGAAACTGTCTCCCTATGAGTTTCCTGTAATAAAATGACATGCGGTTTACGCTCACGTGAACGAAAGAACTGCTGCAGGACTGCCCTTTTCGGCAGGAACCCGGCGCAGTTCCACTGCCAGATTAGGAATCCGTTATCCTGACCCGCCATGTTTGGAGCTTTTGCTTGGCCTTTCATAGGGGGAACCGTGTCTAAACCCTCCGTTTCTCAGGGTAGATCATTTCTAACCGCACCCGAGTACCCGGGGGTTGACTCTCCCAAAGCGACCCTATAGTTTCGAGGGTGTTGACCCTGCTCGTGAGAGCAGCCACCGCTTCTACTAAGGTCATGACTGAACCTTGGAGGATGTGCACCGACTCCCTAACCTCCTTCATGGAGTTCTAATCTCGCTTTTGAATTCCTCGAGGTCCCCTTTTCCCTCAACGGGGTCCGCGAGGGCCCACTTCTTGGCGGACCGCGCCGGCTCCTGCGTTTCCGCGGGGAGCTCCATGGGGTCTGCGCGGGCGGCACAGACCAACCCGACTCTCAAAATGACTCGAACTCGGCCCTGAGCTGCTGCAACGCGGCTCTGAGCTGCGCGTTCTCCTGCTCTAAGTGCGCGACTCTAAGATTGCTTTGCTCTGGCGGCGAACCCTTCGTTACGTTTGGAGGCTTCTGTTTAACTCGATCGGCCCAGGCGGGCTCATGGATCCTGACTCTCGAGTGAGCGCGCCCCCTGGAGCTGGAGCGCCCTCTGGACAGGCTGCGTCGACCGGCTTGCGTGGCGGAGCGCCCCTTCGAGGACGCCTTGGGCAGGCTCGAATCACATGCTGGGCAGCTGGTCGCCACCTACCGCGCAGGTGTTTTCTCGTCGCGCTTTCGCTGCCTCCTTCTGCGACGGACGACGTAGGGCACGTGGAAGCGTTGTTTGCAGGCCTTGTCCGCCGTGAGATCAGGCTCCCCCGCAGATGGTGCACTTTGGCGAGCATTCGTGGTCTTCCGCGGGAGACGCGAGTCCGCATCCCCTGCAAATCGTTTTCACCGGGGCCGGGCACACGTCGGCGCGGTGACCCAGCCTTCCGCAGGCGTAGCAAACGTCTTTCTGGCGTCTGTAAAGCTTACAGCGAAGCATGCTGGCGCCGCACATGACGTAGTTCGGCACTATGAGTCCGTCGAAAAGAACGATGGTCGTGGTAGTGTCCTTGATGAGTTTCATTTCGAGGGCCTTTGGGTTTCTTGGATGGACGATCATGTCACGCAGCTAGTTGTGGTCGAAGTCGAGGTCGACGCCCCGCACGATCCCCTTGCACATGTTATCCGGCGCTTCCAGGTACGAGTTGACCTCGTATCGGGCAGACCCCAGGAGTAGAACTTGCACGCTCGCGTAAGCGCGGGCGTTCTTCTCCGTCGAGTACTCACGACATAGATGTTTTGGACCACGTTGGGGCAGACGATGTCCCCCACCGTTTCGGCCGGGGCGAGTTGAGCCGCCATGGCCACTTTGATCTGGCTGATCGTCCTGACGTTCAGCCCGCCTCTGGGGCGGACGATGATCCTAAAGTGCTCCCTCGGCAAGCGGGGGAGCTTTGAGGCCGCGGCGAGGCGTTTCTTGACACCGCCGGCGGCGGGGGTGCGGGACCCGCCACGGCCGCTGCCACATTGTGTCGAAGTCGCCTGGTTGCTGACGCCGAGATGCCGTTGCAACTTGTGCTTGGAAATAGCCGTGGTCCATCCGGACTTCAGGCACGCCTCGGGGGTGATGTCCTCCCCCTCGACCGTCACTTGCTTGGACATTCTTGGGCACGGCGGCGTGCGAAAGCGAGGCCTCGACGTGCCTTATCCGGGAAAGTAGGCCTAACCGTGCGGCGGGGTCGGGTAAAAAGTCCCGAAGAATGGCGAAATGACCACCCACCGGCAAGAACTTGGTGTCGTCGTGGTCCTCCAGACGAACTGCGTCGAATGGTGCAAAAATAACCTGAAGATGAGACGTTTTTCTGACCGAAAACATTTACAGAAGCCGGAGCCGATGCTCGCTAGTCCACACTGAATCGAGCGTCGTCGTCTTCTCAATGCAACTGCAGTCTGCAGAAAAACACTTGATGAAATGTTCATAAACTGGCAAGTAGACGTTTTCGCTTCCTGATTTTCAATTTCACCAAGAGTAGATGTTCTACACTGGGCTGTCAGTTGTTTGCTTCGGCACATAGACGTCTCATGCCATTTTCGACATATCTTGCATCTAATGTTCGCCTTACATAGTTTAGTAGTATGGCGAGACCTGGTACAGCGGCAACATCTGTTTGCCTCTTTGAGCTTCATTTTCTTGTCTTCATAAGGCATCGTTTTCCTACAATCATCAGTATAAGGAGTAGTATTCTCGCAAAATATGTAGAACTTTGCAGCTGTACTTTGAAAATTAACAGTTCGTGTCTGCTAGTTACTCTCAGTTTTGTTGCCGTAGCTTTCTCCCCTTTCTGTCGACAATTTCTCTCCGCACTCTGATCTATGTATTTCATCAAGCGCCTAGAATATCTTCTTGACGTAAAGCCACATCCTGATATTGTGCTGCAGATCTACTGATTACTTCTCTTTGTTTTAACTGGAATTTGATTTACATATCCACTGGTAAAGCTCTTTTCAGGATTGGAAGCAACATCGATGCATAGGACTCGCTCTTCAATCCTAAGGATTCTAATCCACGTATATGCATTTGCACCTTTTGTGACAGCTTTCTTAAACCGTCATGGTCGTTGCAGCTTGCTACTGTATTCAAGTTGGTTAGTTCTTTCACATGCATTTCTACCAGCACGTCATCTTTTCCATACCTCTGCTTGAGTAGATCAATGGTTTTCCCGTAGTTACTGTCAGAAAACTGTTGTCCCTCCACGGCAGCTGCCGCTTATCCGGTTAGTGATGACAGGAGGTACGTGAATTTCTGATTTTCGTTCAAGTCGGTTCTTTCGTGTACAGCTGTTTAAAATTGCCGCCAACATCTATGACATTTCATTTTATCACCATCAAACTTCAATATTTCTAGCTTTGGTAGCTTCACTATTGTTGCTTGCTGCGGTTGTCTAGCTTCGACATTAATGTTGGGTGGCTCCCTTGCTCTTTCTCGTACTTCTTGCTGAGAAAGGTACGCGTTGATGCTGTGCAGCGCACTTATTATCTTTAACTCGTACTCAGTGCTTTTCGCAAACTCCGAATCAGCTGCTTCGGGTGTTATAAACTGCTGCATCTGCTCGTCCGCTTTCTTTAGGGAGTCTGCAATACCTTTATTCTGGCTGGCTATCAGCGACATCGCTGTAGGACCCTGATTCTCCTCCAGTTTCTTTTCGGCATCGCTCATTAGGTTTGTTATTTTCGTCCTCAGCGTCTTTCGCTTGTTCAAAATCACTTCTCTAGTGATCTTCAAAAACTGAGGGAACTGCTGGTCGCTTACAGATTCTAGCGGCGAGACATCATCCGAGTCTTGGTCGCCCTCTGTGTCCGTGCAGCTCTTTGTTGTCGAATTCTCGTCTCGCTCCCGACGGTTCGCTCCCGGGCCTCCTCTTCGTCTGTCTTCTGAGGTCAGTCCGTCGTTATGGTAGTCCGTGGCCAGTCGGAAGAGGAGTAGCTACTATCCTGGTCACGGCACCATGTCGCAGAAACGAGACGAGACAACTAGGTTCTATGCGAATAAAATCAAGATTCTACTGTTTTATTCCTTTTTATTGCTTTTTTTTACCGCGCGCGCCTGTGGAGCCCGCCGTCTGCTTCTTCGTCATCTTGTTCTCTTCCATGAGTTTCAATAGCGACGGTGTTATCACCCTTGTACCTTAAACGGAACCTCACGGCAACGGCGACGACGACGGCAGAAATGCGCCTGGAGTGTCCCTATTGTTACGGGCCGCCTCCTTGCAATAAGGAAGAAGACGACGATCGCCGAAAAACGCTGCGCGTGTTCAGCCATCTTGGCCATCTCTGCCAACAATCCCTGTACATAAATACTATCCCTTTTTTGTCTATTTGACGCCCCGTTACGCATTGGTGGGAGGTGCGGGGTATTCTCGCCAGACGACGGAGCTCCGAAGCGGTCGGCGCTGCGGTGCGACCACCATGGCACACCAACCGGAATCTGCTTCTGCGCCGCGGACACCGATTGTAGTCGTCCAACCCCGAGACCCTGGAATCTTCAACGGCACCGATGGTATCGACGTTGAGGAATGGCTCACGCTATACGAACGGGTGAGTGATTCCAACCACTGGGACCTGACAGTCATGCTGGCCAATGTGGTGTTTTATTTTAGTGGAACGGCGAAGTTGTGGTATGACAATCACGAGGCCGACTTCGGAGGCTGGGATACATTCAAACAAAAGCTCCGTGACCTGTTCGGTAACGCCTCCAGTCGAAAAATCACTGCGAAGCAACAGCTGTCAACTCGCGCCCAGACGTCCACGGAATCATATTTGTCTTACATACAGGATGTGCTGGCGCTGTGCCGTAAAGCTGACAGTAACATGTCAGTGTCTGACAAGGTTGGCCACGTCCTGAAAGGGATAGCGGACGATGCATTCAATCTGCTCATGTGCAGAAATTGTGCTACCGTCGATGCCATGATCGAGGAGTGTCAGCGCTTCGAGCAGGCTAAGAGCCGCCGTATTGAACGACCATTCGCCCGGCTTCCCAACACCGCTGCAACGTCTTCGTGTGAAGAGCGGCCGCCATCTAACCTTTCACCGCCGTCGGCCGAATTGACGAGGATTGTCCGCCGTGAAATCGAGGCAATGGCTCCCGCTAGCCTCTTTACGAACTCTAACGCCGGCGACTCGAGCGCACCAGCGGTTTCGCTAGTCCAAGCCATCGTGCGAAACGAACTCGCGATTCTCGGGGTTCACGCTGCTTGCGCCGTTGTCAGCCCTACATCCGGTTCCGGGGCCCCGACATCGTTCCCTCGGTATCCGCGGTTCGCTCCACGATCGCGAAACCCTGCTGATTGGCGAACTGAAGACGATCGGCCTATCTGCTTTCACTGCCGCCGTGTCGGGCACGTTGCTCGCTACTGTCACAACCGCTGGTCGTTCCCGCCACGTACTCCATCCTTTGGCCATGCTCGCCGCCTTGATCGCAGCCTTTATGAGCCACTATCTGCAGCACACCCCTACAATCCTGTCGCTGCCACGACATGGTCCAGCCGCTCACCGTCACCTAGAGGTCATCAGTCGTGTTCGCAACCGTACCGCCGTCCGTCCTCCCGCTCCCCGCCACCTCGCCGCGCCCCGTCGCCGAGCAACCGTGGCTCCTTCACTCCGGAAAACTAAACGATGCAGCGCCCGGAGGTAACGCTGCATCTACGACTCTGCCCCAAAAGCCTCTAGTTACTCTGTCGACTCGACGCTGTGTGTTGGACGTTGACGTTGATGGCGTGACGATTTCTGCACTTCTCGACACCGGGGCTTATATTTCTGTCATGAGCTCTGGTCTTCGCCGTCGCCTAAAGAAGGTGGTCACACCTGCTGTTTCCCACGTTGTAAGAGTGGCCGATGGAGGAACTCCCACCATCCTTGGCATGTGCACCGCCCGCATCACAATCGCCAGTCACCCAACTACTGTTTTATTTGCCGTTCTTGAACAATGTCCGTACGACGTTATTCTTGGTGTGGACTTTCTCGCGACTCATTCTGCCCTAATTGACTGTGCAACTGGCCTCCTGCAGCTCGAACTACCTCACCTAGCCATGCCCCAACCACGCCTTCGGCCCGTCTCTGCTCTCTCGACTATATGCGCATGCCCCCGCAAGCCGCCAGGTACATCGCCATGGTCTCGAGCCCTCCTGTCGCTGATGGCGATTACGTGCTATCCCCGGTAACGGACGTTCTGCTCGCCAAGAACGTCGCCGTGCCTAACACCCTCGTGACCGTCACCGGCAACCGCATCGCCATTCCTATTTTAAACTTCAGCGCCTCTCCTCAACTGATTCCGGCAGGCATGTCACTCGCGCCATCACTGCTGCCGAAGACTGCGAGATTTGTGCGTTGGATCCCACCCGTTCCTCCAGTTCGTCCTTCCTTTGCACCACAATCAGTTCGCCGCGCGATGTCTTTGTCGGAATGATCCCTGATGACCTTCCTTCTGATCAAGCTACCGACCTTCGCCGCCTCCTGGAGTCTTACCACGACATTTTCGACTTCGACGATCGTTCTCTGAGCCAAACGTCTGTTGTCCAACACCGCATCGACACGGGGAACGCGAGGCCTATCCGTCGCCGTCCCTATCGTGTCTCCCTCGCCAAACGTCGTGCGATCCAAGGCGAAGTTGACAAAATGCTCACAAAAGGCGTTATCGAACCTTCTTCCAGTCCGTGGGCGTCCCCTGTCGTGCTAGTAAAAAAGAAAGACGGCAGCTGGCGCTTTTGTGTTGACTACCGACACTTGAGCAACATCACACGCAAGGACGTCTACCCCCTGCCCCGAATCGATGACGACTTGGACTGCCTCCACGGCACCACGTACTTTTCCTCCATCGACCTACGCTCCGGATACTGGCAGATTACCGTTGATGCCATGGACCGTGAAAAGACTGCGTTCGTCACACCGGATGGACTTTACCAATTCAAGGTTATGCCTTTTGGGTTGTGTAATGCCCCAGCGACCTTCAGCGAATGATGGATTCTCTCCTTCGGGGCTATAAGTGGTCTACGTGTTTATGTTATCTAGATGACGTGATTGTATTTTCGCCTACATTTGAGGACCACCTAGCCCGCCTGTCGGCCATTCTTGATGTGTTTCGCTGCGCTGGCCTACAACTCAACTCCTCCAAGTGTCGTTTCGCTCGGCGTCACATCACCGTTCTCGGACACCTTGTTAGTGCTAGCGGTGTCCAACCTGACCCCGACAAGGTGCGTGCCGTCCGAGACTTTCCTGTTCCTCGCTCCGTTAGCGATGTACGGAGCTTTGTCGGCTTGTGTTCCTACTTCCGCCGCTTCGTCAGGAATTTTGCCGACATTGCCCAGCCGCTTACTGACCTACTCAAGAAGGACATCTCTTTTTCCTGGGGTCGTGCACAAGCTGCCGCATTCACCACACTTGTCAGTTTACTGACTTCACCGCCCATTTTGGCGCATTATGACCCGTCGGCCCGTACAGAAGTTCGCACCGACGCTAGTGGCCACGGCATAGGTGCAGTACTCGCCCAACGCCAGAACGACCAGGACCGTGTCATTGCCTACGCCAGCCGCTTTCTCTCGTCGTCGGAGCGGAATTATTCGATAACTGAGCGCGAATGCCTGGCTTTGGTCTGGGCTGTGGCAAAATTTCGCCCTTATTTGTACGGCCGAATGTTTTCCGTTGTCACGGACCACCATGCCCTTTGCTGGCTCTCGTCGCTGAAGGATCCTACAGGAAGGCTTGGCCGCTGGGCGTTACGACTACAGGAATACACCTTTGACGTGCTCTACAAATCTGGCCGGATGCATCAAGATGCTGACTGTTTATCCCGCTACCCTGTCGATCCTCCCGACACCACCGAACGTGATACCGGTGACTTCGTCATGGCTATTGCAGATCTGGCTAACATACGCACTGAACAGCAAAGTGACGGCACGTTACGATCTATAATTGACCGCCTCAATTCTCGTCAGCCCGACCCATCGCTTCGTCTGTTTGAGCTTCACGACGATATTCTTTACCGTCGTAGTACCACTCCCGACGGCCCAGAGCTTCTGCTTGTTCTCCCCAAGCATCTTCGTGCTACTGTTCTTCAAGAACTCCACGATGCTCCCACCGCTGGCCATCTTGGCGTATCCTGCACATACGATCGCGTGCGGCGCCGGTTTTTCTGGCCTGGCCTGTACCGATCTGTTCGACGCTACGTTGCTGCGTGTGACCTTTGTCAGCGACGTAAACGGCCCTCAGGGTTGCCTGCAGGCCTTCTGCATCCAATTCACGTACCCCAGGAGCCATTATACCGCGTCGGTTTCGACCTCCTAGGCCCATTTCCTTCGTCTGCTTCAGGGAACAAGTGGATCGCAGTTGCGACCGACTACGCTACGCGTTTTGCCATCACGCGAGCTTTGCCGACTAGTTGCGCCACTGACGTCGCCGATTTCCTCCTTCATGACGTCATCCTTCGTCATGGTGCTCCTCGGCAACTGCTCACAGACCGAGGCCGCTACTTCTTGTCGAAAGTTGTCGATGACCTCCTTCGTTTCTGTTCTGTGGAGCACAAGCTCACTACTGCGTACCACCCGCAGACCAACGGGCTCACCGAAAGGCTGAACCGCACCTTAACCGATATGCTGTCGATGTACGTGTCTGACGATCATCGGGACTGGGACAGCGCTTTGCCATACGTCACGTTCGCGTACAACTCCTCCCGTCACGACACCGCCGGTTTTTCGCCGTTTTACCTCCTTTATGGCCACCACCCTGCATTGCCTTTTGACACGCTCCTACCTGCTGTTCTACAACATACCACGGAGTATGCCCGCGATGCTGCCGCGCGAGCCCATCTGGCACGGCAGATAGCTCATGAGCGACTATCCGACTCACAATTATGCCAAAAGGACCGTTACGACCGCAGCCACCGGCACCTCTGCTTTTCTCCGGGATCTCTTGTGCTTCTCTGGACTCCTTCTCGTCGCGTCGGTCTCTCCGAAAAGCTTTTATCGCGTTACACCGGACCTTACAAGGTTTTACGGCAACTTAGTGACGTGAACTATGAAATCACCCCACTGAGCAGTTCTTCACCATCTACCCTGCCATCTCGTGACGTCGTGCACGTATCCCGACTGAAGCCGTACTTTTCCGTCGCCTCCTCGTGTAATTAGTCTGCGCCGAGACGGCGCTCAGCCCGCCGGGGCGGTTGGATGTTACGGGCCGCCTCCTTGCATTAAGGAAGAAGACAACGATCGCTGAAAAACGCTGCGCGTGTTCAGCCATCTTGGCCATCTCTGCCAACAATCCCTGTGCATAAATACTATCCCTTTTTTGTCTATTTGACGCCCCGTCACAATATAATGGCTATCGCAATAAAACGGAAGAACCTTATATAGTTTACAGCCAGTGTCATGTAACTATCATTACTACTAAAATATAAAGCATACTTAAACAACAGCTTGATTCAACTTCTTGTGTTACACATGGAGCATAAATGAGCATACCCCTTGCCTGACAGATCAAGTGAAGGGTAGCTAACGCACCCGTCTCCCCACCCCTTAATATAGAATGTATAAATGATCCCACGCCCTATGAATCTACTCTCTTTTGAAATATTTAACAAGGTTTCTCATAGGTTGCGAAATTTGCAATGAAAAGCGTTCACTAACCTATTCCCAGAAACATCATGTAACGCAACACGATTGAAGCGCAACTACGTGAGGGGGAAGAGACACTGAAACAAAAAGAAACTTAAGTAAAATAAAAACAAGAAACGTTTAAGAAGGTTTAATTGAGTTGAATTCTGGGGTATTACCTTCCAAAACCACAATTTGATTATGAGGCACGCCGTAATGGGGGACTCCAAATTAATTTTGATGACCAGGTGATCATTAATGTGCCCTCAATGCCTTGGACACGGGCATTTTAAGCATGAAGTGCATCTAGCTCCCGTTGTCGGTGACTTTTGTGTGACTTTGAGCCAAAAGCCAGACCCGTTATCCGGGCATCGTTCCGAGAACTAAATGAGATGATCCGGCCAACCAGTCAAACATTAAGAAAATGCGGTCTCTGGCCCCCACCCCTTTGTACAGGACCGAATTACAAACGCTAGTTACTGCCCAAACAAGTTACAAAAAATACTGCTCTCGAGTTCTTCCAAATGTTGGTTCACAGTATCATTTAAGCTGTCTCTTCTAGTATGCGCTGAAGTTTTATTTGTCATTTCCGATAGCGACGTTAAAAAAGGCAGATACAGGGCACCATACACTTGATTGTGATCTTTTGGCGCTGAGACAGGGTTGCCTGTGCTGTTTTCAACGCCAGCGGTACGTGAGTTACGCGGCGCGCGTTTTGCGCCGGCTCGAGAGATGGCGCTACGCATCTTCTTCAGGTGCTTTTACAGCGAAGTTGTATATGGCTACCCCGGCAAATTTTCTGCGTCCCTGCGTGTACACCGTCGCGTCGACAAAGGAAAATTTCGTCTCCAGATCTACTGTAATTTTGAGTTTCCGCGTAGCAGAATTGTTTTTAACAGCGGAGCTTGGCGAAATTCCGGTGGGCAACTGTAAAACTGGTTGAGCGAGGAGGAGCGTGCCCTCGCCGTCTTCGGAATCACCGTCTTCGTGCCGAACCAGCCTACCTCGCCAACAAAGCCGCCGATATGCGACGTCGCCGAGCCGATCCGTAATACAGAGAACGCGAGAATCAACCCAAGCGTCAACGCCCAGCTTTGCCATGATAGCAGGGAAGAAGTTTGGGCGTGTTGGTAGGTCATTGTAATTTTAATTGGGATTCATAGCGCTAAAACGACACAAGGATGAGGAAGAACTTTAGCGCTATGAATCCCAGTTAAAATTATTTTGCCATAATAGCCTGGCCTTGCCCTGATAGCCCAACATTGCCTAGAAAAAGTCAAGTTAATCCACGTTAAGCCTACATAAACTAGTTGTTAAGGAACGTCACCTAGCTCCGCTGTTTCTTCAGACTTGGCACCACTAGTGTCAAGCTGGCCGAATTTTTTCTGGTATGTTTAAATTACAATCCGATGCTATCATGTCTGCAGGTTGTGCGTAAGTTGTACTTTACAAATTTTGTGACGTGCTTTATTTTGAGAAATTGACCCAGTTCCATAACGAACTTGCGCCAGGCGTAGGGTCTACTAGAATGAGGATGTATGCTGCAATCCTGCACACCTGCGTGCGCGCGTGCCAGCGCCATCTTCCTGAGCCCGCGACCAGCCTAGCTGGCCGTTGCATCGTGAAGATGGCGTTCCGTGCCCCCCCCCCTCCCCCCCTCCAAAGGCTCACTGCTTTTATTTAAGTGCTCCCACAAACGCAACAGCCGATGACCTTATTGACGCCATTGAAGAGACCACAGGACCGCAAAGCTTTAAGTCCTTGCAGCATTAAGGACGAAACAAGTTCTGCATAGCAGTCGTCTCATTGGCTGCTGCAGCCAAGCTCTTAGCACGCGGTAGCTTTGTCCTTTATGGAGAATCAGTATCAGTAGTTCAAGCAGGCCCTCAAGTTGTAGCGGTGATAGTCTTCAGATGTCCCCTATTTGTCGGGGACGATTCTTTAGCCGCGGCGTTTTCCCCCTACGGCAAGGTTCTGGAAATTCATGAGCAGGTCCTTTAAAGGAAGACAGCATGTTGATAACAGCCTGCAGATGGTCCGCATTGAAATGCTCAAGCCTATACCAAACTTCCTGACAGTGCACGGTCAGTGAATAATGTGCGACTACAGGGGCGTCACCAAGGTGTGCTCCCGGTGCGCCAAAGAAGGCCACGTCGGAAAGGAATGCAACATGCCCCACTGTGCGAGGTGTGAAGTGTTCGGCCATGAAAGAACTGATTGGTCCGCCCCTTGCCGTCGCTGTGCAAAGGAACACGTGACAGCAGGCTGTCTGCGGCCCAGGTCATACGCTTTCGCGGCTGGAGCCTTCAGAAGTAGACTTGGGTTTTAATAAACCGCAGAGCAACTGGCTCCTGGAAAACACGTCCGTCGGGGCTGGCTTTCGAGCAGGGAAGACGCGCGCGGTCTTTGTTCTTTTGGGCTCAACCCACTCTTGGCCTCGATCCACTACTTACAGGCGGCAATACGCTTTCGCGGCTAGAACGGCGCCGGCCGCGCGGGCCAACACTGCGGTTGACGAACCAAGTGCAGTATTTACGCCTCCGTTGAGGTAGACAGAGGCGACAGAACCTGGAAACTCTGACTGCCAACAAGCGACAACGCCCACCGAAGAAGGCAGTACTGGTCCCGACAGTTCCGCACCAAGTTTTACAGCGGAGGAGAACGTTTCAATACCGGATTCAGCGTCGCAGTCCAGTGTGAACCAGGATCCTTCAGGTGATGCGGAGAGTACAGACGTCCCAGGGACTGAGTACGAGAACAGGCCGCGGGCGCCTTCCTACTCGGAAGCAACTGCTATGCCACGCGAAGCCGCGGACACGAAACAAACCCGCGGGCCCGCGGGCTTGCTGGACGCGGACACAGGATGCAGACCCTGGATACTAGGAAAAAACAGCCCACCGCCGAAGCGCCTGGTGCGTAGGCGGGCCTGAGGCCACTGAGCCACATGTCCCTCGTTGCGGAATGCCGGGAATGTCTGCCCCAGTCTACGGAACATCGTGAGCCAGGTTTCCGATCTTCTGCGATTGAGCGTCGACAAGTTGGTTGATAAATTGAACTTGAAACGACCTCTTCTTTCAACGTCTTCAAGTGCCGATGACTCGGCGACTTCAAGCGGTGAGCGACTAAGCAGTGACGCACCGTGGGCCCTTCTGGGTCCGATCCCCTGCCCCGTAGCGGACGATGTGCGACGATGTATCGCACTACTTCACCACTTGCCCGCACACGGCGCACATAGTGCGTCAAGTGTGCGCAGATGCACGCGTTGACTCCTTGACGCCCGACTGCTCTCAAGCTCTACTCAATTCCAAGCGATCGCGGGCCCTGCTCCTGCAGCTCACGCATCTACCTGTCCTTTCCGTGTCCCCTTCTCCTACCCCTTCCTTTTTGCCAGATGCATACTAATTCTTCTCTCTTTCATCTCTTTTTACCGCCTCATGACATTTTTGCATGTTTGTTCTTGTCAACTACACTGTTTAAGCCCACCATGGCGGGGATTCCTTGTTGTTGTTGCCTCAAAACATTCCTTGTGTTAGATGGCACTAGCTGCATGCTTCATCTTCACTGTCTAATTTCCTCTTCCTTTACCTTCCAATCCTATTCTTTTCTTTTTCTGGTACTATTCCTGGTCATTCTTCTGTGTATCCTTGCCCGCAAGCCGATACTTATACTCTTCATGCATATACATACCTGCAGCATACGGCCTTGGAAACACCTGCCTGGCCATTTCCTGCTGTCGGGGGCGGCTTGTGGGCCAACACTGTGTCCTTCTGTGTGTGGACACCCTGCTCGACGGCGCTGGCCGCACCTGCCCGCCATTGGATGCCATCCAATCACAAGGCGCCGAAGGGGGCACAGATCCCCCAAGCCGTCAAGTTATAAATAAAGATTAAGCGGAGGTCGCGAGTGATCGCCGGGGCGGCAGATGGGTGACCCTGGCGGGCGGTTTGGTTCCCCGCTTGAGCTTCGGTGCTGCTTATAGTCGGCGCCTTATTAACCACGTATTCATAGGAGCAAGCTCCTTGATTTTGTGCCGCTTCTCAAACCATCTTCACAGCTGTATGGCTATTCGTGCAGTCATGTACTTCAGGCTTGCCTCAGTTTTTTCTTTCAATAATTGGCTTTTCTTCAAAATTTCTTTGGGATGCTGATGCAAGCCCTTTTCATTTATTTTGCCATTGGCGTTTATGTCTGCAATACCAACGTGGCGGTGGGGGCTTCCCTACTTTCTTTTTCTACTTTTTATATCATTGGGGACAAAAAAAAAAAAAAACCAATGGATGTTCGCTGACCCATCGTTTGCCGACGCAGTTGTAAATTTTGCTTTCGCTTTCACCCAGCTTTTCTTTATGCTTGGACATGGTTAATATACGTACCTTAATTGTGAAAGGTTTCAGAAAACCCGGCAAACAGAGAGAAGTGATTCACTTTACGAGAGAAAAGTTTTTGATTTGTTGTTCTTTCAGGAAGTAAATTTTTTGTCGCCATCTGATGTCACGGATTTTCGGAAGCGCTTTAATTCCCCGAGTTTTTTTTGTTTTTTTTTGAAGTTGAAGTTGAAAGTCTTTATTTCTGTAGCTTTACAGAAACGGTGACAGGAGCAAAAGGCATCGAGGCCTGACAGAGGCTCCTGCTCCGTTGAAAGTGTTTGACAACAGCGAAAGCTTTCATGTAGCACAAAAGTAAATAGAACAACGTCGTTTAAAGATATTGTAACATCGAAGACAGCATTGTCAACTAACAGATTACGTGGTAAATAAACACTGGAATTAAAATTAATCGCTACTTCGTGACATGTGAGACATTGTTACTAGTAACATACACTCAATATAAACATAAAGATACATCACAAATTGTCAACATGATAACCAGATAACCAGGGCGCAATCAATACTATGTAAGATAGTACGGTGTTAGATCTTTAAACAGCATGAAGAACATTTATAAAATATCACAGGTAGCAAGCAACAAAAATTAACAATGTAGTATTTACAGCACGCATTAGATATATAATAGGAAGTGAAAATAGTCAGTTATATTCGATTTCACTTTCAATTAACAAGACCATGAAAGATTTCTTTGTAAGCATATTGTACTCCGTAGATCCCACACGATTCAGCAAGGCCGAGAGTTGATAAGTTACATATGTTTTCTGCCATAGTTGGTTCTCTGTCACCTTTACATGGGAGTGTCGAGAGTTGCGTGCATGCGCTACTCTCGATGGAGGAGAGACACGACTGGCGGCACAGCAAACGAGGATTTAATATGTACAGGGACGGTGAACACACGCGACACACAATACTAAAACCACAACTAAACAACTAAAGGCGCGCATAACTAGACATAACTCAGCGAAAAAGCTTACTTAATAGATAAACCAAATCTCTAACTTAATACAACACTACTACCAAACAACTATCTCATTTCTGGAGCCTCGCTCCGCCTTAAAGTCTCTCGGTCAGTCTTAGCTTTTCTCGCCAAAGTCTGGCCACCTTGGCCCCGGCCTAACTGCGTCGTAAATCGGAAACGGGATCGTCTCTTACAGATCGTCGTCTTGAGGTTCTTGTCGCGTCCATGTCGGGCTCGTCCGAAGCGTTGCGGATGCCGTAGGTGCCGACGCCTCGCGTTGTCTCTTTTGTCGGCGGTGAGCTCGTCGGCTCGTCGGTGATGAGCTCGTCAGCGATGGCGCTCGGCGTTGCTTAGGCCCACCTGGATAGGCCTAGCGTCGGGATGCGTCGCAATCTCTTTGTGAGTGCCGACGTGTCGTCCCGAGGAGAATCAAACGTGCCGGTCTGCCGCAGAAGGGGGATCCTCTCTGGGGTGCCTGGTCCTGCCGTGAGAAGCTGCAGCCCGTCCAGGAGCCTCGCCCGAACTTGCCGAGGTCGACGGCCACAACTTGGACGGCCAACGTCACGGACTCGGCCAGACCCCCAAGTCTCCCGTCGCCAGAGCATAGCTGGAGATGCGACCTTCCTGACCCGGTGCCACGTTGAAACTCAACGGACAGCGCCGTTCATCCCTCGACTATGCCTCGGCTCACGCGCCTCGCGCGCTCGCGCCGTTCCGAACACCGGGCATCGCGTGCTCCTCTTCTTTTTCGCGCCACAGGCGGCCTCTTACATGTGACATCCTCGTCCGCGTAACTCGAATAGTTTTCCTACGTAGTGGATAGTGATTTTGCGATTGTGACCCGTGAACATCAGAAAGTTTATTATCTTTTATATATTGTAATAACTTACAATAGTAAATTTGGGAGGCCTTTAGTAGGTCATGTTTTATAAACAAAGGCTCTGTTCTCAAGTGTTGTGGCCTTCCGTGATAATTTTCGAAAGATCTCAGCACTCTCTTTTGTAATATAGTAAGTTTCTTGTAATTCTGCGTATATGTAGTGCCCCATACTAATATACAATACGAAAGCCTAGAATAAAATAATGAATAATATAGCACTCTCTTTAACCAAACAGGTATAATGTCACTTATTTTTAAGAAACATCCTGTAATTTTGCTAAGCTCCGCTGTAAGGTTAATAACATGGGTATTCCAGGATAGGTCCTCTCTAAACCGCACTCCAAGAAACTTGTGAACTTGTACCTGTTCCAGTTAAGCACCACGGAACTGAACTGTAATTTTATATTGACATGGTTTGTTAATTGGGGCAAATATGTACTTAGTTTTGTTGACATTTAACTCTAGCTTATTGATGTGTAACCAATTTTATAGCCGATCTAAATATGCATTAACTCAACTTTGCAATTGTGCTATCGATCTGTCTGCAAAAACACATTAGTATCATCGGCGTACATTATGAATTTTTGGGAAAATGGTATTAGAGCAAGATCATTAATATATAATTTAAACAGTAGTGGACCTAATATGGACCCCTGGGGAACACTATTTTGAATTTTTTGTTTCGGTGACATTACTTTATTGACTGAAACATATTGGTATCTATTTGTAAGGTAGCTTTGTAATAAGTTTAATGCAATACCGCATATTCCATAATCAAGTAGCTTATTTAAAGGCACGTTATGATTCACCGAGTCAAAAGCTTTCCTTAAATCTATGAATAGCCCGATAGTGTATAGCTTCTATTCCAAGTTTTCTATGATTTGATGTTTAGCATTCAGTAGTGCCTGCTCACAAGATCTTCCTTTCCGAAAACCGTACTGCGCGTCACACATAATATTGTATTTTGCCATGAAACCTTCAATGCGGATATTTATGACTGTTTCAAAAAACCTTCGATAATACAGGGAGTACTGAGATAGGTCGATAATTATTGGCATTGTGATCTGTACTTCCTTTATGTATTGTACATACTCTAGCTACTTTAAGTGCATCAGGAAATATACCGTATTCAAACATTGAGTTCGCAATGTAAGCTATGGGGATAGAAATTATGCCTGCTACATGTTTAACCGGAACTGAAAGGATATCATCTATAACAGAAGCGGTATGATTTTTTGGATTTCCGATTAAGCTGACAACTTCAAAAACAAGTGAATTCAGAAGTCCCTTTCTTACCGTGTTCGCAGTGTTTGATAGATTAGTAGGTAGTATATATTCTCCACTACGTATAAATTGAGCATTTAGGTCTGTAGCAGCTCCTTCATCACTTAGAGTACCCTGAGCTGTCGTTACGTTTATGGTGTTACTAGTTTTTTCCGTATTAGTTATATCATTAACAGCCTGTCAGACCTTCCTTGAATTATCTGAAGTCCGAGTAAATAAATTTTCATAATACTGTAGTTTTGCACGTTTTAAATCAGTATTTAGCTTATTTCGATAGTCTTTAAACTGAGCAAGTTTAGTCAGAGCTCTACTTTTGACGAAAGTGTGGCATAATTTGTTTTTCGTCTTGATTCTACTCAAAAGCAAACCAGCAACCCACATTTTTCTATTGTTTTTACGATTCCTACTGCATTTAAGAGGAAAAGCCAGGTTGTAGCAATGTTTAAAGCGGTCATGAAAATAATTGTACGCTTTATTTGGGTCCGAAGTTGTCATCACCAATTCCCAGTTTATTTTTTCAATAAGTGAGCGGAAAGTTTCCAGTGACTGTGAATTGACGCTCCGATAAGACGAAGTAGATATTTTAGTGTCCTGAGCTTTTACAACCGGCAGGAAACAGAAGACTGGCAGATGATCACTGATATCTAGCGTCAGCAGACCAGCAGTAGCATCCTGGCAGAACATATTAGTGATACATACGTCAAGCAACGTTGCGTTCTCTGCCGTTATCCGCGTCGATAAGTTGATAAGGCTTTCCCATGCGTAAGATATGATTATATTGTCATATCCTACATAGTTCTTCATCGCATAAGTCAAGTCAACTACGAAGTTGTCCCAGCAGAATCATCGCACCAATCGCGTAGACCACGCTCCTCCGACATTGTTCACGTCTCCAGGATGAAGCCCTACCACTCGCGCTGATGCCAGTTCACAAACTTTGTGGTGCGGTGCCTGTGCTCACGTCCGTTGTCTTTTTCATTTCTTTTATTTTCTCCCTGTGGTATTTAACCCGTCACCCACTTTCGTGGCTTAACTTTCACTGTTCTTTCGTGCAGCGACATCGAGACAATGCCTCTTTTTTTTGGAGGGAGGGGTAATGCCACGCGTTAGTAACGCTAGAGAACGAGGACGAAGAAGTGTTGTTGGCTGCTGCGGCCAAAACAGTAAACAGCCGTTCGCTCGGAACTGACTGCCTGCCTTTTCCTCTCGCGACAATATTCTTGAATTATCTTGTACTTACATCGTTTCCAAGCATGGTAATATTCTCATCCCCAGTAAATAAAAACATAGTGCCACTGCTACTTAAAAAATGTAAGAGATCTTCTGCATAATTAAGAAAATGTCTCTTGCTGCCGCAGGGTGGCCTATAGATAACACAGTAGTGCCAGCATTTTGTATAAATAACAAGACATTCTACATTTTCATTCCTGACAGTATATTCGTGTAATACTTCACACTATTTACACCTTTTGACATACATGGCAAGACCGCCACCACGACAGCAGTTTCTTATTAGTCCTTCATATTTATATCCATCAAATTGTGGTGGACTATCCCGTTCAGTAAAACACGTTTCTGTGAAACATCAAACGTCAAACTTGCACTTGATGTTCTCAAGCACCTCTTGCAGTTTTTCGTGCTTATTTCTCATACTTCGTGCGTTCAAGTGAAACACCGATATCCATTTTTTATGACTTATATCACCATAATATGCGTTAAAAGAGTCACAATCATGGTAAGAGCAGACATTATGGCTGAGTCCCATCATGTTTGCATCTGCGCTCCTAACAGATGAACCGAAAGTACAGACATCGGGTAGAGTCATCCTTGTTAATTATAGTGCTTAAAAAGCGCAAGGAGACTGAGGAGGCACTTCCCAGTTTACTTCAAGTCCTCCAAATCGCGCTCACTTCGGATAACCACTGCACGTTCACCATTTTTCTTTCGCACAAACACCTTACCATTCGCATGCCAGACAAACGCATATCCAGCGCTCCTTGCCCAATCCTTGGTTGTAAACAGAAGTTCACTGGAAAGTCGAGTCATATTCTCGCAGATGTACACATTGCCACTTTCTTTCTTTAACTCTTTTTTGTTTGCAAGCCAGGAATCACGCTGTTCCTGCCTTGCAAAGCGAAATATGATCCCCCGCGTCTTTCCCGGCTTCCCTGCAAGTTTGTGCACAGCGGTGACTTCATCCATCGTTATATGTGGTTGGGAAATCTTATCTGCAATACTGTTTACCTTTTCGATCAAGTTTTCGTTTTCTGTTTCTTTAATGCCATGAATCTCGATGTTAAGGCCACGGCTGCGCCAGTCTAAGTTATCGACATCTAGTCTGAGCTGATCAACTTCTTTACGGATATATAGTGTTTTCAAGGATTCCAACACGTTTTTCCAGTTTTTCAGTTGATTTTTCTTGGGCAAGTAGTCGCGTTTGAAACTGGTCAAACTTATCGGAGATCACCTGAACAGATTCCTCGATTCACTGAACTTCTCCGGGCAAGCTAAGTAGAGAATTGAGCTTGGTTTCAATTGTGTACATGCGCATGCATAACTCTTTCTCGTACCTGGAACTTTCTACAGCTGTTCCGTTTTTTGTTATTTCCTCCTTTACAAATGCCACATTTCCAATTTTTCCTGGCGCCCTCACGTCTAGAGCCAAGCAGCTCCTCGGTAACTCCCGAAAATTCACCGAAGTGAAACCTAAACTTACACTCCGTGCAGGTTATGAAAAGCCCATTTTCAGGGAGCTCCAGTCTACATACACAACACCGCGACATAGCAATGCTCTCCCCAATTCAAATCACGCAATGCAAGACATATGGCAGCAGCGGCAGCGATACACAGATCACAATAAAAGCTAACTAACCTGTAAGTACAGTAACAAGAATTCAGACGACGTGTCTACCACCGCTGCCGCTAAATGCCAAGCAACGCCCCGTTCAGCCTTGTGCTGGCCGCTAGGTCGCCTACGTCAGGTGATGCAGTGGGCGATCGGGCTGACCGGATCAGCCTTTCAGTCGTAGTGAAAGAATAGCTTCACGGCCTTGCATACAGATGCGGCAAGTAGGACAGCGCAGAACGATGAGTCTCCAGGAAGCAGGCAGGTAATGTTGAACAGCTTTAAGTACAGTAAGAAGAATTCAGACGACGTGTCTACCACCACTGCCGCTGCCGCCAATTCCTTGGCATCTTCGCGTAACGGCGGGGTCGGTGTACTCATTCTGCCTCCAGCCCCCGTTTCTGCGGTGTTCAACACGGTTGAATGTGACGGTCGCGTCCTAGTCTTAAGGTGCTCAGTTAGGAGTTCGCGCACGCGCGTAGTATGTGTGTATACGTCCCTACGTGGAAGAGATATACGAACACATTCTTTTAATCTGCTAATCAATGTGTTAGATGATTGTGCTACCATTCTCTGCGGCGATTTCAACTACGTTGTAGACAGTGTGAGGGATGTTCAGGGCCCAGGTCGAGGCAGGCCGGTGGACAGCGCACGTCAGCTGTCCAATATACTTCATGACTTTCCACTTCATGACGCTTGGGTGTTTAAGAATCGGGTAACGTTAGCTGTAACTTGGACGCGAGGAAGATCCGCAACGAGACTAGATAGATTTTACGTTACTGCGGATTTAATACATGCTGTAGCAGCGGCCACTATTGGTTCCTTTCCCGCAGACGAGGGTCACATTTGGGATCATTACCCTATAATGCTTACTATGAGCCTGCCAGACCCCCGTTTTGAAGTGAAGCGTCACTGGAGGTTAGATCGGGCAGTACTGATGGTATCTCTAGAGGTTGGAATGCGCAACATTGTAGACGAGAGACACAGACGAGGAACTAAAATGTTGCGCATTCCTACCTCTAGAGATATGATATACCAACACGCCCTGTCTTCAACCTTGGCAAGTACTGATGAACCTAGAAGTCAAGGTCATCCTTCGAGCAAAGATTTCCAGTACACTGGCAAACAATTATGACCCCGCTCTGGGGTGGGACGACTTAAAATCAGTGTGGCTCAGTTTTAAAATCAGTTAAAAAGAAAGGCTTGCATGCGAGCTAAATGAAACGCTTAGAAGAATCAGGATATTAAACGCGGGTGTCCCCTTGACCCCAACCACAAGAGAATTTGGCGATACACTGCGGTAGGTATGATCGTCTGTGGCTGAAATCAACTCAGAATGGTCATTCGTATGAGCAGAACAACATACTTCGAGACGGACCAGAATTGACACGGTTGTTGAGTTCGCGGTACGCCCAGGACGAAACGGGTGGATTTGTGACATCCGTGTTCCAACCGGAAGGTTCCATCTCTGAATACGCCTCTGACACCGAGAGAGTATTCTTCGATGACTTCTGAAGCCTGTTTTCAGAAAGCCACACACGTTAGACTGTCTGTCCGAAAGTTTCGAAGTTACCAATTTATGTTAGCGAAGATCTCCTAATGTCCACTACACTTGTAGAAGTGCATTCTGTGTTAGGAGCGATGGAAGTAGGGTCGGCTCCCGGTCCCGATGGTCAGCCAACCGAATTCTACAAAGAATTTAGGCGCGAGGTAGGCCCAGGTTTGGTAGCAACGCTCAACAAAATTTTGAATACTCAAGTGCTCCCCAAGTCCTTTGCACAAGGCAGGCTCATTCTACTTCCCGAAGACAGCAAAGATAGCCGCCACCCCGCTTCTTGGCGTCCGATCACGGTGTTGAACTTGGATTACAAGGTATTGGCTACAGCATTAGTGAAGAGGCTGAACCAGTGCTTGCCCGATGTAAATTGCTGTGAGCAAACTGGTTCGGTTGGCGGCAGGAATGTCTTCAGTGCATCGTCGCTAAGCTTCGATCGTTTAGTTCATGCTGAACATCCAAAAGCACCGGGTTTGTGCATGTCATTGGACCAAGGGCACGCCTTTCACAGAGTTAGGCACGAATACCTTTTTGGGGTATTGCGCATGTATGGCTTTGAACCATAAGTCATCGATTTGTTCCGGGGAATATACCTGTCGAGCACCTTGGTCTTAAACGGAGTGATAAAGGGTACGATAAGACTAAGTAGGGGGGGCGTCCGACAGGGATTCGCATTAAGCCCGATGTTTTCGTCTTGTGCATAGACCCCTTTATTCGATCGACATGCGCTGATCCGAAAGTGCGCGGCCTTCCGCTCCCGGGCAAATTGGCGACAACGGTTTCAGCTTATGCCGATGACGCGATCGTGTTTATCAGAGACCCAGACAGTTTGCTTAAAGTGCTGAGGCGCTTCGATGAGTATGGAAACATATCGGGGGCGAAAATGAACATGGCCAAAAGCTGTGCTTTAGCCCTCGGTGACCAGCTTAGACCGGGCATGCCACACAACCTTAAAATAGTAGGAAAGTTTAAGCTTCTGGGAGTAGAGTTCGATCGATCTGGCGTCGCACCGGATGTATGGGAACCTCACGTCCAAGAGGTTAAGAAGGCTACTCAAAGGGCAAGAGTCTGCAATTTTTTTTGCAGAGAAAGCTTATCTTGTTAAGTGTATTTTTCTGGCGCATTTCCTTTATGTTGCTCGGGTCGCACTTCCCCCGAGACGAGTGCTGCAGGCCCTCAGCCACGCCGTTTTCTCTTTCGTTTGGGATGGCGGCACAGAGCGTCTGCAGAGGGATGCCCTACGATTAGCAAGGCGCCTCGGGGGCTTCAGCCTGCCCTGTATCGAAACGATGGCGTTATTTCGTGGCCTTAAAGACACTAATGGCAAACCTAAATGATGTAGGAGAAGCTGCAAGGCCACTCGCCATGTTAGGTCCACTTCGGAGGGTACTAGTCCCCCGAGCGTTAGGGAATCTGTACCTGAGTGCTGAAGACACGCCACAGTTTTACAGGGCAGTCATCTCACTCTTCCGAGAACTCAGCGCCGTCGACTCGGAGTATAGCAAAGAGATGTAGCGCCAGCGCGGCTCTGCGACATGCTCGTATCCGCCCGGTTCACCTTAAATAACCCGCACCGACGTTTCAATGGCTAAAATTAACGTCGACTAGGCTCCCCAAGAAAGTAGCAGACATACAGTGGGAAAGGGCATGGAGAATCCTGCCTACACTATAACGCCTACATCGATGGGGGATGGTCCAACACTAGAGGTGCCCCAACTGCGGAAACACAGAGACGGCTGTCACAAGTTGTGTGGTAGCCACGACTTTCTGGTGTCTCGTGCATTGATGCATGCCAAGTATAGGCGTGACCCAGTATTACACTAGGGGCCGATGTCCCCGAGGCGCCTTCGGAAGGCTCGCCCTCGCCGCCGGGGAATATGTCCTTTGGCGAAACCGTTGCAGGGTGGTTGGCAGCCGCCAACGGCTGCGGCTGCAGTGGCCTTTGCTGGCTCTACTTAGTAAGATATTATTAAGCTTCCTATAGACCCAATTGGCAACACACGGCGAAGTTGAGTTCCTGCTGCGCTGGTCGTGTCCATTTGTATATCTGGCGGATGGCAAGGTTAGACTTTCTGTGGTCTTTCCTTATGTGGACGTGTTCTAATTTGTTTGTGCTAAGGTGGCCGAACTGCAGTTGGCTAAGGTGGCCGAACTGCGGCCGAACTGCGGCTAAGGTGGCCGAACAGCGGTCACCTTTTGTTATCGGGGTTAGCAACACCAGTGTATACTTGTTAAATGTACGCAGCCACCGTGCGCCGTGCGTCTATGACAGCAGACTATTCGAAAATAAGGAAAACCATCAGCGAGAGCCTTTATGTTATGTAGACGACCTCATAACAGGAGCGAACGAAGAAGAGGAGGCTACAGACTTTTACAGAGGGGCACTAGATGTCATGCATCGTGCCAGTATGACACGGCGCAAGTGGAACTCAAATTCCAAGAAACTGCAACAGCTGTTCAACGATGAAGGAACTGGATGCGCCCTTGGCTACGTGGAATGTCCAACAGCAAGTGTCTCACGGATCCTCGGATTTGTATGGGATAAGGACAGCGATCATTTGGCATTTTCCGTGGAGGCCATCTTATATTTCCTCAATTGAAACAGCAACACGAAACGATTCATCCTTCAGGCATTGGCCCGTATATATGACCCTCTTGGTCTCATTTAGCCTGTCACAGTGAAGACCAAGTTGATGTTTTAAACACTGTGGGAATTGGGTATTGAGTGGGACGCCCCTTTGCCTTCTTCAGGCAAAGCAGCTTGGACGCAGTGGCACACCCAGCTACACCATTTAACGGCCGTAACAGTGCCAAGACGATATGGTAGCTTACTCAACGATAGCTCGAAGGAAGTACACATCTTCACAGATGCAAGCCCCAAAGCTTACGGCGCAGTTGTATATCTGCGCATCTCCGGGGTCGAGGAAGCAAAGGTGACTCTGGTCCTCTCAAAATCTCGAGTAGCACCGATTAAGAGAATTTCTCTCCCACGACTGGAATTGATGGGCATGGTAGTATGTGCTAGACTGAGGGCATATTTAGAGCGATCCCTGAACCTCCCAATAACCAAATGGTATCTGTGGACCACTTCAACTATTGCGCTGCATTAGGTGCGAGGTCGCGCGCAACAATGGAAGCCATTTGTCGCCACCAGAGTGGTGGAAATTCAGCAGCGAACGGATCCAGACATCTGGAATCACTGTTCTGAGATCGAAAATCCCGCCGACCTTTTGACAAGGGGAGTCACATCTAGGGCACTCCAATCGAGCTCAGTTTGGTGGAACGGACCTGCATGGCTTTCACAGCCATCTACTTACTGGCCAAGTTATCAATAAGGCATCACTGACATGACCATCGCTGAGCAAGAAAGAACACTTCGCGTTCACAACGTAACGTTGTAGGAAAATCGTGAGATTTTCCTACAACGCCAGTCACCCCAACCAGAAATACGAGGGGCCTCTTACGACAGAGGAAATTCAAGAGGCACACACCTGTTTAATCCTCCAACCACAATTCGAGGCCTTCCAAAATGAACTCCAATGTCTTCGCCGCTCGACACGCATGCCAAGCGATTCCCCGATACGTGATCTCAGCGTCATCTAGCTGTGACGACGAAGGAGTGCTCAGAGTGGGAGGAAGACTTAATGCAGCCGAGTTGCCGTACAAAGTCAAGCATCCTATTATCTTCCCGTCGAGACATCCTTTCACAGAACTAACGATCAACGCAACCCACCAACGTCTCCTGCATGCTGGCGCACTGGATACTCATACCGAACGGAGGGAACAGTACTGGATCGTGCGGAGAAGACAAATGGTGAAAAAGGTACTCAGGAAATGTGTGACCTGCAACCGTTTTAACAGCCGTGCTGCTACTGAGCCAGTCACCCCTCTGCCTCGTGAGAGGGTGACACAAGCGCCACCCTTTGATGTTACCGGTGTAGACTTTGCTGGACCACTGAACACAAAGGATCAAGGAAATAACCGGAAGTCTTACATCGTTATTTTCACGTGTGCAGTGACTCGCGCAATACACCTTGAATTGGTGACCGACATGTCCACCTCAAACTTCCTGATGGCGTTCCGAAGATTTATCTCGAGAAGAGGAGTCTGTCAAGTCATCTTTTCTGACAACGCCAAGACATTCCAGCGCACTTCTAAGAATCTAAAGCGACTGTGGACAACTGTACGAGAAGAAGACATTCAGAACTTCTTCACAAGCCACCAGATCCGCCGGAAATTTATAGCTGAGAAAGCCGCTTGGTGGGGCGGATTCTGGGAAAGGTTGGTTCGGTCCGTGAAAACATCATTGAAGAAGGTCTCGGGAAACAGCTACTGCAACTTCGAGGAGCTCACGACAATACTAATTGAAATCGAAGCTGTCATCAACTCTCGACCTCTGACCTTCGTCTACACGGAGGCGAACGAACCCTAACCTCTATCACCATCGCACTTTCTGATAGGAAAGCGACTGACCACTCTTCCTGACAGCGGTTCCGCTACAGAGACGGCCCAGTCACATGGTCAACTCAATCGTCGCTGGCGGTACCGCCAAAGGATGGTCGATCAATTTTGGCGTCGCTGGCAAAAGGAGTACGGGACAAGTCTCCGATCAGCACATTTCGCTATGCCGAATTCGTCAAGCGCACTGAAAAAAGGAACTCTCATTTTGGTTCACGAACACTATCTACCGAGGCAGCTCTGGAAAATTGGACAAGTGGCAGAAGTTCTCCTCGGAGAAATGGGAGAATTAGAGCCTGCATGGTACGCATGCCTAATGGAACCACACTGAGAAGACCGATTCAACTGTTGTACCCCATGTAATACATTGACGAATGACCTGAAGATCATTCCGGGGGGGAATATGAAGAAACTGCCAACATCAGCCTCATTCTCTTCGTCAACGAGCAACCCTGTACTCCTCCGAACTCGCTCGACAACGGGCATCCCTATCGAAATAAAGTTAGTTGTTTTGTTCACCTCAAACGAAGCAGTCGGTTCTTTTTTGACCTGCCATAATTTCTTCACTTCGTGTTTGCCCCCTCTTTGCTGTTTTGTTACCATAAATTTCTATCAACGGCGGAACCACGTGGGACAGAGACCTTGCCGCACACTGGGAGCTGGGAGCACTATACAGGGTGTTTCATTTTAGCTGCATCAATTTTTGAAAAATTGCTTGTGGCAGATAGCACAATTATAATTCTTGATCTAAACTACACGATGAGGCGGCTATTACTTCCACGAGAAATGAAAAGGCCTAATAGAATAATTAACTTAATTACGCTAATGAACTTTTTCATTAATTATTTTACGGCACATATTTCAATCTACGAATTATAGGCGCTGAGTTCGTAAGGCGTATCCAATTAGAATTAATTCTCAGGACTGAATCAGTTTCGAGATTCAAAGTGTCAAATGTCAAATGTCAAAGTGATTCAAATTTTCAAAGTGTCGGATTAAATGCATGGGCGTTCCAGTCAACTTTTGTGCTTCAATGCATAAAACGGCATTTTCCTCAAAAAACTAACTGGAACACCCATGCATTTCGTCTGGCACTTCGATAATTAATATCTCGAAACGGTTTCAGTCCAGAGAATTCGTTCCAAGTGGATACGCGTTGCGAACTCAATTAAATTATGGGGTTTTACGTGCTAATACCACGATCTGATTTTGAGGCACGCCGTAGTGGGAGACTCCGGAAATTTGGACCACCTGGGGTTCTTTAACGTGGACCTAAAATCCAAGTACACGGGCGTTTTCGCATTTCGCCCCCATCGAAATGCGGCCGCCGTGGCCGGGATTCGATCCCGCGACCTGATGCACAGCAGCCCAACACCATAGCCACTGAGCAACCATGGCGGGTACGCCTTGTGAACTCAGAGGCTATAATTCGTAGAAAGAAAGATGCGCCGTGAAAAAATTAATTAAACAGTTCATTAGCGTAATTAGGTTAATTATTCAATTAGGCGTTTTGATTTCTCCTGAAAGTAATGGCCGCCTCATCGAGTAGTTTAGATCAAGGATTATAATTGTGCTATCTGCCACAAGTAATTTTTAAAAATTTGGTGCAGCTAAAATGAAACACCCTGTATAATGCTCCCGGCGTGTAGTACCGTGACAGGAAGGTGTCCATCAATTAAGCACCCGTGCTACCCGGCCGACGGTCGCCCTGATGTTTTAATGGCTGCCGTGCATCGAAGCTAGATTCTATGAAGGCACATTGACGTGGCACCGCAAGCTCAGATGAAAAGCAAGTATACCAGCTGAAATGTGAGGAAAAGCCTTGTGCCGATCGTGCTTGTAGTAAGTGAAACATGCACCACTGCCGTTAAATTCGGCTCTGTCTGCGAACCGAGGTCTCTTGTGCGAATAAGCGTCGAGCGAGTAATCGCTCAGGCACCGACCAGTGACGCAGTGCGAAAAGAAAGCGCACGGCGACGCGCGCTAGAGAACAAGCGGGGCTTAATGACCGCTGCGCTTGTCTGTTTCCGAATGCGCGCCGCTCGCGTAGTGCTGGAATAATATATTTGAACGCTGCCTCTGCCAGTGCGTCTCGTGTCTCTTTTCGGCTGTGGCTTACACCCCTGCCACTCACAAATGCCGGCTGCCAGAAAAAGCGGTGGGTGGAAGCGAAAGAACTCGTGTTTTTCGTCGAGGCGCTCGCGTGAAGCAATTTTATAAATGAACGGTTTTCCACGCTGTCGCGCAGTTCTGAAAGTTAACAGTTACAGCTGAACCCATTTCGGAAGAGCAAGATGAGCCTGTTCTTTTGTATCTCTCGTGGATGGCACTGAATGTGAGCGGAATGACTCCCGTCTTGTGGAAGCGGCTCCTTTGTTGCGGGAAAGTGTCGCAAGCGGGTAGAAAGTTCATTCCCTTTTTATTATTTTTCTCCTCGGTATGAGGCGAAAGAATGCAGAAGAAAGGGTTTCCCGCTACAGCACTTAAAGAACTTGTTCTTTGGAGGACAAATGTGACAGCCTTCAAAGGAGTCTAACGGAAAATATAGCTTCAGCAGGGTGTCACCAGTTAGCAAAGATGAAAGACAGCATAGACAGTGTAATAAAAACATCCCAGCTGCAAAAAGAGCATTTCAAGTCGATTTGCGAGTTAGCGCCCTTTCCACACTGTAGCCTCTAATGGTGCAATGAACGAAAGACCGTGTCACCACTCGGAGGAGCAGAATATTAAAGAGGTCGCAGCAGAAATGGCTCTCTTGTGTGCTACAACCTGAGGTTGAGACATGCATTCACTGTTTAGCAAAAGTGCAAACAGCAGCTATTTGCGGTACAAGTACACACGCAACAATAATAAAATAATCCAACACGGCGTCGTCGGCCTATGTCTTGTAGCGAAATATTCTTTAGACGTCCCTGTACAAACCACTAAATGCGCATAATTGGGAGACGTAATTACCCCGATGAACTCAGGCGTTTTTGGTGGCGTTGAATTGCTGAAAAACCGCATAAAATTGCTACTCAATGATTTCGGAAAGTGGGCACATTGACCACATTGGCAATTTCAACGTTCTTAAGACGAGAGCCTTAAGTGGCTCACCCCCCCCCCCCCCCCCTCCATGGCCTTTAAAAAAAAAGAAAAGAGACGCGTCGCCCGGTCCGGTGGTAGAACAATTGCCATCATCAGCAATGGCTCATACGCCTCTAAGCAAGCAAATAATGCAATGGCTCATCCCTCTCGTAATGCAGGGGCTACACGCACTCGGCAAAGTAGGCGTCGAAGCCCATCTCACCTCCCAACAAACCCGCCTTTCCAAATCGAAAACCGGACGACACATTCTCAACTCCTTAGGCGTTTCTCCACCATCTCTCACTCACCCCAAACACACCATTCCACACCACATGCACGCGAATTTACACATTCCACCACTCCCTAAAAACATGCACCCTATACATCACATCCCACGCAGGAGGCAAAGGGCCAAGGCCCTACACAGAAAATTCTCCAATTCAACCGACGTGCTCTATGTCGACGCCGCCGAATATAGCACTGGCTCCAAATATGCCCTCTCAGTAATAAATTCGCATGGCCAGTTAGCTACGGCCGCCTCTGTCTATGCTTCTTCTCCGGAGGAGGCGGAGGAGGCGGCCATAGCCCTGGCTTTCACTATTCCAAATTCCTCCGTCATTGTCAGCGACTCAAAAACAGCCATCAGCAATTTCGGAGCGGGCAGGGTGTCAAGGCAAGCCCTTTCCCTAACCCTCTCTCGCCCTCCCACACAAGACGTAGGCCTGATTTGGACCCCAGCACACGCGGGTCTCGCCGGCAACGAGGTGGCTCACGCCAGCGCCCGAGGATTAACGGACCGGGCGCGGGCATTAGGTGAGTCGCAAATCGTTGCTTTCGAGAAGCCGCTTTCCGCGCGAGATCGCCTTCTCACATTCCACGACATCTGTGCACATTATACACTCGATCGTCTGACATTTCCTCCCTTGGCACGTAATTCTCCACGTAAACGCGAGATCCTGTGGCGGCAGCTACAGACTCGCACGTTTCCCTCCCCTCACTTTCTACACGTCATTCACCCTTCTCTCTACCCTTCCCCGGCCTGCCCGCTTCTGCTCAGCGGCCAAGGCCAATCTCGACCACATAATGTGGGGATGCCCTCAACACTCATTGCCCCCTCCCCTTAATAATTTAATTACTAGTGAGGAGCAGTGGGGGGCTGCCTTGCGCAGCTCCAGGCCCGACGTTCAGGAGGCCATCCTGGGGTGGGCTGAGAGGGTAGCGGAGGACTACCTCGAGTAGACCCCTTCCCCCCTCTACCCCGCTGCCCCTTTCCTTGTAAAAAGGATAAATAAAGTTGTTACTACTACTACTAACCGAACAGCGCCATCATCGGAATCACGCATACAACGTACAGAAACCCGTTGCCTAGTCGATTGGCACAAAAACAAGAGAGAGAGAAAAAACACACGTGACTTTCTCAATGGCTTATTTCCCCGTAAGCAAGCAAAAAAAAAAAAAAAAAAAAAAAAAAAAAAAACATGGGGCAGCTTCAAACTAATGATGCCAAGTCTGAGCAAACAGCGAAGCTGGTGGCCCTTCCCTAGTTTTAACTTGGCTTTTCATTAGTTTTCACCTGGTTCTGGTTAGCTTTAACTTGCCCTTTTCATTTGTTTTAACTTGGTTCTCTCTTACTTTTAACTTGGCCTTTATATTAGCTTGGCTTTTCTTGGCTTTAGGTGGCGGTGCTGGGGAAACTCTGGGTCGGTGCCAAGTCTTCAGAGCAAAGGTGCGCCTAGTGCGTGCGTGATTGCACAGGTCACAGAGACGCGCTCGTGTTACTGCTCGCGCGTTTCGAACTTCGTCGTCATCTTCTTCCACAGTTAGCTCTGATGCCACTCATCATGCCAAGCCTCCCATACTACCCCTCCCTCTGCGAAGGCGCGGAAGGCAGTGGCCGACTACCAGTAGGTGCGGCGGTTTCGGTGAGTTCTGTCGTGCGCTCCGATTAATATTCTTACGAGGCATTGCATATGAGCATGCCGTTAAGGACTGCTTTGCTACGCGAAGAGAAAGAAGACGGGACATGTCGCGTGAGATGCTGTCTGCCATTCTGTGGTAGCAGCAGCCTGTAAATATTGCAATATACAATTCCGCCTCTTTCGTATGCTCGTGAAGCCCCGTGACAATTTGGTGGAGCTGCGGGGTACCACAAGAAGCGCTGTACAACGAAGCTCCGCAGTGGTCGTCGAGTTGGGGCTGTGTCATACTTGGCTACCACGGAAGCAGATGAGCTGATAGCACGCGCATCCTTCTTTCCCCTAACCACTTCTGCGCATGCGGCACCCTCTCGCACGATGCTATAGAAGAGAACCTAATAAAGACACAAGCCAGTTTTGATTCCCAACCACTGTATGTGTCGTCTTGTTCAGACGCCCACGATACATGGTGTCAGAAGTGCCCGCAGCCGTGCGGCAGGAAGCAAGCCATGGACGCCTTAAAGCTAGTCTGCCCACTGCAGTTGACCGGCAACGTCAGAAGGAACTGGGAACTCTTCAAACAAAGACTAGACCTATTCCTGACGGCTACCTCGACAGACCACCCCAAGACAGTAGCGGTCAAGGTGGCCATCCTCCTGAGCACCGCGGGTGACGAAGCGATTGAGGCCTATAAGAACTTCACATTCTCCGAAGGGGGGCTCAAGGATGACTACGAGACACTAGTACGGAAGTTTGACGCATACTGTGTTGAGCAAGGGAACGAGGTTTACGAACGCTTTGTGCTCCGTATGCGAGTCCAAGATGAGGGAGAACAATTGCTCGCGAGCGGTTTGAACGTTACCGGAGGACTCAAGCCAAACTTTGCAATTTCGGGACCCTTGCAATCGTGCAGTGCTCTAGCCTCTACGTTCGACATCGCCGCTCAACCTCCGACAGGGAAACTAAGGGATGCACCTGTTAGAGGTGACGCTCCACATTCGACTTACACCTTAAATCCTCTCCTCCTATTGCCGGCACGGTGAAACTTGATCGATGTTGACGATGACAGCTTAACTATTCCCGCACTCATGAATACTGGGGCACAAATTTCCGTGATGAGAAGTCAACTTCATCGCCGCCTCAAGAAAGTACTTATCCCGCCGCTACTGGTATTATTCTCGTCGCTGGAGGAAGAAGTTCTCCAGTCATGGGAATGGGCACAGCTCGCATCACCATCGCCGGTCACCATATATCTGTTTTGTTTACAGTTCTCGAGCAATGCCCCAACGACATAATTCTCGGACTCGATTTCTTGCCAGCTCATGCCGCTCTCATTGACTGTGCAACCGGCGTCCTTCAACTTGAGCTTCCTCAACTTGCTGATGTTCCAGCTTTACCATCACACCACTTATGCTCTGTCGATTATGTTCGGTTGTCACCGCAACCACCCCGTGTGTTGCCTTGACGACGGCATCACCAGTTCCAGACGGCGACTACTTAGTATCTTCACTAGTTGACGTGATGTTGACCCGAAATATTGCTGTACCGCACACCCTCGTGATTGTTGTCGACAACCACGTCCAGTTCCCACTCCTCAACTTCAGCAACTCGACCCAAGCTCTCCCGCAACGCACCTCAGTGTCCAACGTGTAAGCGCTTGATGAATGTGACGTCGCGGCATTAGATGCCGACACTTGTTCGTCCTTTCTCGCAACCGGCCCGGCAAGTCCATTTCCCGACGATATTACCGCGATGATTGCCCCTGTCAAGCCGCGGAACTCCACCACCTCTTAACGACCTATAGGGATAACTTCGACTTCAATGACCGCCCTCTAGGTCAAACGTCTCTCGTAAGTCATCGAATACGTACCGGAGATGTTATTCCTATCACACGGTGACCATATCGTGTGTCCCATTCCGAATGCCAGGTCATACAACGAGCAGTCGACAAGATGCTCTCCAAAGGCGTCATAGAGGCTTCCTCAAGTCCGTGAGCGTCACCTGTCGTCTTGGTCAAAAAGAAGGATGGCAGCTGGATATTTTGTTCAGTTCAGTTTATTGTCCTTAAAGACCCCCGGAGGGGGTATTACATAAGGGGTGGGTATAACATAGGTTCCACATTTGGTACACATCATTAAATATATGCAAAGTGATCAATCACACGCTGTTTGAACAAAGATGGGCAAGCGATGTTAACAATGCCAGCAGGAAGGCCGTTCCAGTCTTTAGCTGTTCGAGGAATGAACGAGGCGGAAAAATGAGTGGTTCGGGCACGCGGGCGTGCGACTTGCTGCGGATGACTGGTGCGATGAGAGATGCGTGCCGCAGGAATGATGTATGGAGCATGATGAAGGACACTGAAAAAGAACTTGTGAAAGAGCTCAAGACTAGCGACGCTCGAAGCAATTTCGATAGTCGAAGCAATTTTGCTTCGACTATCGTGCCTTAAACACAATAACGCGCAAAGACGTATATCCGCTGCCGTGGATCGATGAAGCCCTTGTCTTGACGGTGCGAGATACTTTGACCTGCACTCGGGTTACTGGCAGATTTCTGTTGGTGACTTGGACCGGGAAAAATTGCCTTTATCACACCGGACGGCCTCTATCAGTATAAAGTTATGTCCTTTGGGCTGTGTAACGCCCCCGCAACGTTCGAACGCATGATGGACTCTCTCCTTCGGGGCTATAAATGGTCAATCTGCTCTGCGACCTAGACGACGTCATTGTGTTTTCCCCAACGTTAGAAAGTCACCTTACTCGTTTGGCGACCATCCTAGCTGTCGGTCGGCGAGCGGGACTCCAGCTAAACTCCAAAAAGTGTCATTTCGGCCGACAGCAAATCACTGTGCTTGGTCATCTTGCAAGTGCTACAGGTGTTCAACCTGACCCTGTCAAGATTAGCTCTGTCAAGAACTTCCCTGTGCCCTCGTCTACTAAAGCTGTTCGGAGTTTTGTTGGTTATGCTCGTACTTCCGCAATTTTATACGTAATTTCACCATCATAGCCCGACCCCTAACCGCACATCTAAAGAAGGACGTGCGCTTCTCGTGGGGCCACGACCCAGCGGCTGCATTCTCGGCGCTAATCAACTTGCTCACTTCACCGCCTATATTGGCTCACTTCGACCAATCCGCGCCTACTGAAGTTCGCAGAGATGCTAGTGGGCATGGAATCGGCGCCCTCCTCGCTCAAGCACCAGCACTGCCAAACACGTGTTATTGCATACGTCAGCCGCCTGCTCTCCACATCTGAGCGGAACTATTCGATCACAGAGCGTAAGTGCCTTGCATTGGTTTGGGCTGTCGCAAAATTTCTCCCGTATTTGTACGGCCGCATATTCTCGGTTCCTACCGACCATCACGCTCTTTGTTGGCTGTCATCGCTCATGGACCCAACTGGCCGCCTTGGTCACTGGGCTCTAAGACTACCTTTGAGGTAATTTATAAATCTGGCAGGCTACATCACGATGCCGACTTTCTTTCGCGCCATCCGGTGGACTCTGCTAGCCTCGCTGACCATGACAATGATTTCTGAGTGCCCACCATATCTGATTTACGCGACATCGGCACCGAACAGCGTCGGGATGCAACCCTAAAGTTTACCATTCATCAACTCTCTTCTGCACGTTCCGACCCTTCTCTACACTAGTATGTCCTACGCAATAAAGTTGTATACCGTCGCAACATGAATCCTGACAGGCCGGAATTCTTGCTATATATAGTTATTCCCCGACACCTACGCACCGCCATTCTTCAACATCTGCATAATGCTCCAACTGCGGGACACCTGGGTGTTTCACGCGCCTACGACCGCGTGCGACAGCGGTTCTTTTGGCCTGGCTTGTATCGTTCGGCGCGCCGATACGTTGCTGCCTGCGAGCGCTGTCAGCGCCGCAAACGTCCTGCTCTTCCACAGGCTGGCTTGCTTCAACCTATCGACATTCCACCGGAGCCCTTCTTTCGCATCGGCCTGACTTGCTCGGACCTTTCTCTACGTCCGTATCCGGCAACAATTGGATTGACGTCGCAACTCACTACGCGACAAGATATGCCATCATGCGCACCATGCCTAGTAGCTGCGCTACAGATGCTGCAAAAATTCTGCTCAATGACGTCATTCTTCGACACGGGGCTTCTCGCCAGCTTCTTACGGATCGTGGCCGCTGTTTCCTTGCAAAGGTCATTGACCAAATTCTTCGTAGCTGCTCTACTGACCATCGCCTTACGACAGCCTACCATCCACAGACCAACGGTCTTACCGAGCGGCTCAACCGAACTCTCACTCATAGGCTGTCCATGTACGTCTCTACTGATCACCGCGATTGGGCCGCCACCCTACCCTACGTTACTTTTGCCTACAACTCGTCCCGGCATGACACCGCCGGCAGTTTGCCGTTCTTTCTTCTGTATGGCCGCAACCCTGCGTTGCCCTTCGAGAGGCTCCTTCCTGCTGATGCCTCCTTACCAACCACATATGCTCAGAACGTCCTCTCTCGAGCCAGAATGGCTCGCCAGGTTGCTCACACTAGGCTATGTGCGTCGCAGGCCTCCCAAAAAGAGCGCTATGATAACCGGCACCACGAAGTAGAGTACCCTTCTGAATCTCTGGTCCTGCTCTGGAGGCCGTCTCGACGCCAAGGCCTGTGCGAGAAGCTCCTCCCTCGCTACACAGGACCCTACGAAGTTCTCCGCAAGCTCAACGACGTTGACTACCTCACCACTCCGCTCCAACATCGCCCGTCTTCTTCTTTTACGTCTGCTGCTGATGTTGTCCATGTGCCCGGCTAAAACTCTACTACACCAGAAGTGCTGACTGATTTTAGAAGGCGCCGTGACGGCGCTCAATCCGCCGGGGGTGATGTTACGAGGTATTGCGTATAAGCATGCCGTTAAAGGACCACTTTGCTACGAGAAGAGAAAGAAGACGGGACATGCGTCAGCCATTCTGTGGTAGCAGCAGCCTGCAAATATTGTAATATACAATTCCATCTCTCCCGTGTACTCGTGAATCCGCGTGACAATATAATTTTAATATATGGGACTTTACGTGCCAAAACGACCATCTAATAATGAGGCACGCCGTAATGGGGGGACTCTGGATTAATTTGGACCACCTGGGGTTGTTTAACGTGCGCCTAAATCCAAGTACACGGGTGTTTTCTGCATTTCACCCCCATCGAAAGGCGGCCGCCGTGGCCATATCGAATTTTGCTCTAAAAAGTAAAAACTACATTTCCGCTTCCTGTTTGAGCAGCGTCATCTGTCTTATGCCTACGTAAGTTCCATGCGCTGCCGCTTCTTATTTTCGTACCACTCTGGAAGGTACGGTTTGCCTTCTCTAAAGTTGGTAGTTAAAGTTATCCAGCGGTAGGAGTATGGCGCGGACGAAGAAGCAACTGTCTCCGGAAAAAGAAGTGGTGTGGCAGGAAAAACGACGGGGAGCTGCTCGAGCATGAAACAGGGCAGCTGGTGGCTTCAACTACCGCCACCCCACACTGTAAAGCTAAAGACAAGTTAAAGCTCAGTAAAAGCCAAGTTGAAGCCACCAGCTCCGCTGTTTCATCAGTCTTCGCGACGTCAAGTTAGTGAAGCTGCGCTGATTTTAACAGCGGAGCTGTTTAAGCCGGGTATAATGTGTCTGCTGAATCCAAAAATGTGGGCTGATCCTGGCAGAAGTGCAGAAAGGGTCTAAGCGCGAAGGCACATACCCCTGTGAACTAGCTAAGCTGAGCCTGGCTAAGTCTAGCGGAGCATGGTTGGGACTACTTAAACTTAGTCAGTTATCAATAGCCAATCAATAGCTAATCGATAATCGATCAAAGGTAATACATTACGGAAAATGCTCTGGTTGACTTGGTGGCGCTTAGCCTAGCCCACATTGGAGCACTGCACGAGCTCGGGCTTACCCGAAAGCCTGGGCCCGGCCCGGCCCGCGGGCCGGGCCGGGCCGGGCCGGGTAGGGCAGTTTTTTCACGGGCTCGGGCCGGGCTCGGGCATGGCATGTGCTTTTTGACCCTGGGCCCGGGCCAGGCTCGGGTATTTTGACGCGGGCCCGGGCCGGGCTCGGGCTTTCTGGTGGTGTGCATCTAACGTGCAGCGAGTTATCCTCGCACGTCTCGACTCTGAAAAACCTGTTGCCCCGGCGCAGCTAGAAGCTAGCAGTGCTACTCCTGTGTACTTCCCTTTTCTTCTTCCGTCGTATTTTGTGCTGTTTAAACAGAATCTAAAAGTCGACAAAGACATAAGCCACCTCAAATCAAAGGTTGTCATTGTATTCCTTATCTAAATCAATGTAATTAATGTTTTCAGCGCGGTGTAAGCGCGTGTGCCACTTGCTGATTATTCAAATGCGAATTGGTAAAACGATGACTGGTAAGATAAGATAATTCATCACGCGGCTGAAATATGGCACTGCGTCCATCCATGATTGCACGCATGTTCTCAACCAGCTGCCTAGCAGCGGCGCATTACGCTGCACCATGGAGGAACGAGAAGCTTTCTTTCTCCATTTACTCCCTCCGTGCACTGCGCTCACGACCGTTCGTGGCTGCACTTCAGCTAGAGTGCACTAGAATACGGCTAAGTGGGACGAGTGGTTGGGGGCGGCGCATGCTTTGCAGTGGGGCGCCCGACGTGGAAAAATACTGTGGCGGCGCTGCGATAGAAATGGATTGGGCCGCATCAAGGTCGCGTCGTTGGACACTGCTGGCGCTACTGCTCGACAGAGTCATTCGTACTACTTCGCGCGCTGGCATTTGCGTTCAGACCGCTCAAATGGTGTTCATGATTGCAGATGACATCTATTTATGCCTTAGGAATTTATTCCTTTCATTCTCTTCTTCATTATTATTTTTAATGCCGCTCGGTGATCTTTTTCGGTCTAGGGCCGGGCTCGGGCCTAAGGTAAAGGGGTGGCGGGCCGGGCCGGGCGGGTAACGTAGCGTATTCCCGGGCCCGGGACGGGCCCGGGTCTCCCCATAAAGCTTTTGGTCGGGCCCGGGCTGAAAAAATCTAGCTCTAGTGCTCTAGCCCAAATACGCGGCCAATACCTTGCGATAGCCAATCGATAGCCAATCAACAGCTAATTGATAATCGATCAGTAAATTCCAGAAAATACAGGAGATGACTTGGTTGTGCTTAGCCTAGCCCAAATACATGGCCAATACCTTGCAATAGCCAATCAATAGCCAATCTATAGTCGATCATTAATTGTAAATTCCGGAAAATGCTGGGGATGACTTGATAATGCTTAGCTTAGCCCAAAAGCCAGGACTAGCTAGGTGCGCATCAGCTCCGCTGTCTCTTTAGCATTGCGCCTCCAGTGCAAGCTACGCTAATTCTTTTTATATAGATTAGCGTGCACGACGGGACCGCCGCCCCGAGGAGCCGGAGGAAACTAGACAGGCGTGACGTTTCGACGTCACCGCCACCCCGGGAGAGGGGAAGGAAACGAAACTAGATACGCAATCGCTTGGAACGCTGGCAAAGAGATGGCGGTGCGAACGTAGACATGGCCAACGCGGATCGCACAGCGGCAAATCTGATAAACCTTTATCATCTACCTGGAAGTCTACTTCTTTTGAAAATAGTGCCTATTGATAACTAATATACTCAAAATACATATTTGAAGGACGCCGACGAGCCAGCTGTGAAAGAAGACGATGAAGAAGGCGCGAGCAGTGGCACGAGCACGTTCACGCGGGGCCCGAGTTGTTCCTTACGCACATGAAAAATTAAGGACCCCTAGCCTTAAACAGCTTTGCTGTAAAAGGCACGCGCTGTCGATGTTTTGTTTCATGACATTTGTTTGTCGGCTTTCATTCTCAAAATTCCAAGGAATAACAGGGTAAAGAATGTAAGACAAGGTATGATCAATTTTAGTGATAGAATATGAACTTTGCCGCCGTATAAAATATACAGGTGTTTCACGTAACTTGGGCCAAACATTAAAAATATGTGAATGCCACGTAGCTGGACAAAACCAAGGTAATGTTGTTTGCCGTCGATTGCAAATGCTGGGATTATTTTTACAGCGAAGCTGTTACAGGCTAGGTTCCAGGAGATCGCGTCCAGCGACAGACCGGAAGTAAATGAACAATTTCATACGCGTCGCGCCAGCTTGTGGCGTCGTCGGGATGGCGGCGTTTTCAAACTACGGTATCGTAAAAAACTTGTGCAGTGCACCACGCTTTTCGCAGGACCTTATGTTTGCTTCTTCATTACGTGACGTAGCTCACCCTGGCGGCCGCGTGAGCACGTGAGCGCTAGTACGCGCGCTGCGATTGCCTGTTTTAAATAAAAAACGTCATAGTATCTGATATATCGTGTGTAGGTTCTTTGTGCATTAGCGCACATCGCTCCGATTGTCGCACCCCATTGCGACCCCAGCTGAAAGTTGCCTCGCTCCAAAGCGTAGCGCTCCTGGCGATACGCAGAAATCTCCGGGGTTTTCGTATAACGTGACGTAGCTTCTCCCCCGGCGGCCACGCGTGTGTCGCGCTAGTACGCACGCCGCGATTGGGCAGCCAGACTATAAAACTCAAAAATTCCAAAATGCACTCAAATATAGTCCCAATAGTGTTCCAAAAAATATACCCCTAACAGCTTCGCTAATGTTCCCTCTTCACAGAGTTGAAAGGGCTCTAAATTTTTTGCATTCTGCATAATTAAATAATTAGTCTTAATTACTTATTAACATTCTCAATTGTTATAATTAGATTAGATGTGTCAATGAAAAAATTGTAGAGCAATATGAAAAACTCCCGATACAGCTTTCCGTTGCTCAATACGTGCTACATAAAAGTGTTTTTCCAAGCATGAAATAAGCCCGTAAATACACGCAAAATTGCCGCACGACTGGCTTCTCGAGGCACTTCCCGTGTATTCGGGGAAATATTTCACGCTCGGACTCGCCGTGTTTGCTTAGCGGCTATGGTGTTGGGCTGCTAAGCACGAGGTCGCGGGATGAAATCCCGGCCATGGCGGCCGCATTTCGTTGGGTGCGCATTGCGAAAACAACCGTGCACTAAGATTAAGGTGCATGTTAATGAACCCCAGGTGGTGCAAATTATTTCGGAGTCTCCCACTACGGCGTGCCTGGTAATCAGATCGTGGTTCTTGCACGTAAAACCCCATAGGTTAATTTTAATTTAATTTTTCATGCTTGGAAATATTGTCACGAGCGGCGATCCTGTGGTCGGTGCTTGGACGATGACGACGACGACGGGTGGTTTTTCTGGTGTGCACGCGCTCCCCTGAACGATTGCTGCAGCGTTGTGCGCCTTACCCTGTAAATATATCCATTCTATATATATTCTCCCCGTAACATCTTTGGTGGACGTGCGGGGTACGCTCGCTACAACACCGGGAACTGGATCTTCGCAGCGGACGGCGCGTTGCTGCCACCACAATGACCGACCAAGCGACCCAGTGTGACCAAGACCCGTCACCGGTCATTCTCTTGCACCCTCGTGATCCCGGGACATTCAACGGCACCAGCGGCGTCGACGTCGATGCATGGCTGGCAATGTATGAGCGCGTCAGCCGCACTAACAAGTGGGACCCGACCATAATGCTGGCGAATCTCATCTTCTATTTGCGGGGCACTGCGCTACTCTGGTTCGAGACGCATGAGGCAGATCTGACGAGTTGGGACGTCTGTAAGCAGAAATTACGCGATCTATTTGGGAGACCTATCGCACGACAACTAGCGGCCAAGCAGGAGCTCGCAGTTCGTGCTCAGACGTCTACGGAGCCGTACATCTCGTATATTCAGGACGTGTTGTCTCTGTGCAACAAGGTCGACAAGGACATGCCTGAAGTGGACAAAGTGGGCCACGTACTGAAAGGCATAGCCGACGACGCATTCAATCTGCTACTGTGTAAGAACTGCTCAACGGTGGAGTCGGTCATCGCTGAATGTCGTCGTTTTGAGCTGGCCAAAAGTCAACGTATCACTCACCGCTTCGACCGACTTCCTAATACGGCTGCCACGTCCTCCTGCGAAGGTTTAGCCACGCTTCGGCAAGCACAAGCTCCAGAAAACGTCACCAGGATCGTCCGTCGAGAACTCGAGGCCATGGCACCCGTTACACCTCATGACGGTATGCAAAGCAACAACCTGGCTCCGATTTCGCTAATTCAGGCCGTGGTTCGCCAAGAGGTCGCGAATATGGGCATTTTACCCACCTTTGATAACGGTCATACTGCTACCAACCCGGTCGCCCCTGTCGTCGCTGCTGCAAGACCGAACACGACCTTCAGGCCACGTTATCGAAATCCAGCCGATTGGCGCACACCTGATGACCGGCCCATCTGCTTCACGTGCTCTCGGATTGGACACATCGCCCGCCATTGCCGCAGCCGCTGGCCCACGTCCTATCGCCCAAACACTTACAATCGCCCGGACCATGCACCATATGCCCCGTCGTTCCGTCCTGAGGCCTCAAGTGCTGAACGTCCTCCTAGGGAAAACCCGATCAGCCACTCACCATCGCCCCAGCGCCGTCAGTCCCGCTCGCCCCAACCTCGCCGCTCTCGGTCTCCCTTTGGCCGCCTCTCGGAAAACTAGCCAGTGCAGCCCCCGGAGGTGACGCTGCATTTACGACCCGGCCTGAAAATCCTCTGATTGTCCCTTATACCCGATGCAACCTTCTTGACGTTCTGGTTGATGGTGTGGCAGTTACCGCTCTTGTTGATACCGGCGCACAAATTTCTGTAATGAGCTCGAGCCTCCGGCGCCGCCTCCAGAAAGTCCTGACGCCCGCGATTTCACCTACCGTCCGAGTAGCCGACGGGAGTACACCTGCCGTACTTGGAATGTGCACTGCACGCATCACTATTTCTGGTCGCCACACATCTGTTCTTTTTGCTGTTCTAGAACAGTGCCCCCATGACCTCATCTTGGGAATCGACTTTCTGTCCACTCACGCTGCCCTTATCGACTGCTCCGCGGGCCTTCTCCGGCTAGAACTTCCTTCGTGCCCCGACAACGTTGATGCCGGCCCACCCCGGCTACGCTCCGTCGAGTTTCTTCGACTGCCTCCGCAAGCCGCAATATACGTCCAGCTGTCAGCCTTTCCGCCCCTACCCGACGGCGACTACGTTGCCTGCCCTATTCCTGAGGTCGCCCTGACACGCAACGTCGCGCTACCCTATACGGTGGTGACAGTTAGAAACAACGGCACCGCCTTTCCCATCCTCAATTTTGGCTACTCGACGCAAGTTCTTCCTCGCGGTATATCACTCGCTCATCTGACCCCATTGGCCGGCCACACGGTTTCTGCCTTGACCACAGAACCTCCACCGGATTTTTCACCGCCGTCATCGCGGTCAGGTTCGTCCTGCGACCACTTCGCCCGCATGATATCAGGAGACCTCGCTCCGGCACAGTCCGCTGCCCTTCGCCGCGTGCTGGTTTCCTACCAGGATATCTTTGACTTTGGCGACCGTCCTTTGGGCCAGACTTCCGTCGTCACCCACCGCATTCATACCGGCGATGCGAGTCCTATTCACCGACGGCCTTACCGTGTGTCAGCTCCGGAGCGTGCTGTCATCCAACAGGAAGTGGAGAAAATGCTGGGCAAAGGCATAATTGAACCCTCATGCAGTCCTTGGGCCTCTCCCGTCGTACTCGTGAAAAAGAAGGACAATAGCTGGAGATTCTGTGTAGACTACCGCCACCTTAACCAGATTACCAAGAAGGATGTGTATCCTCTCCCGCGTATTGATGACGCGCTGGACTGCTTGCACGGCGCCAGATATTTCTCTTCCATCGACCTGCGCTCAGGATACTGGCAAATCGCTGTGGACGACCAAGACCGCGAGAAGACCGCCTTCGTGACTCCTGATGGCCTCTATCAATTTAAAGTGATGCCTTTTGGCCTATGTAACGCCCCTGCTACTTTCGAGCGCATGATGGACTCTCTTCTTCGAGGCATCAAGTGGTCCATATGCCTTTGCTACCTGGACGATGTTATCGTTTTTTCGACTACGTTTGAGAGCCATCTCACTCGCCTGTCCACCGTCCTTGATGTTTTTCACCACGCTCGTCTTCAGCTTAACTCGTCAAAATGTCGCTTTGGGCACCGTCAAATCTGCGTTCTCGGCCACCTTGTTGACGCTGCAGGCGTGCAGCCAGACCCTGACAAAGTCCGCGCGGTTAGTCAGTTCCCTACTCCACGGTCGGCCAAGGATGTCCGCAGTTTTCTTGGCCTGTGTTCATACTTCCGTCGTTTTGTCCAGAACTTCGCGGAAGTGGCCCGCCCTCTAACTGGCCTACTCAAGAAGGACGTCGTTTTCACTTGGGGTCGTGACCAAGCGGACGCCTTTTCATCGCTCGTTGCCATCCTAACGAACTCACCTGTTCTAGCACATTTCGACCCGTCAGCCAGCACGGACGTTCGTACCGACGCCAGTGGCCACGGTATAGGCGCCGTCCTTGCACAACAGCAGCACGGCCTCCACCGCGTGGTCGCCTATGCAAGCCGCCTTCTGTCGCCATCGGAGCAAAATTACTCTATCACAGAACGCGAGTGCTTAGCACTCGTCTGGGCCATCGCAAAATTCCGTCCGTACCTGTATGGCAGGCACTTTTCAGTTATTACAGACCACCATGCGCTTTGCTGGCTCTCCTCGCTCAAGGATCCCACTGGTCGCCTTGGCCGTTGGGCACTCCGCTTACAAGAGTACTCATTTTCTGTTTTCTACAAATCTGGACGGCTTCACCAAGACGCTGACTGCTTGTCACGATACCCGGTCGATCCCCCTGATACACTGGAAGATGAATCTGACACCTTTGTTCTGGCCATTACAGACTTCGCCCACATAGCTGACGAACAGCGCCGCGACTCATCTTTGCGGCCTATTATAGACGGTCTCAACTCGCCACACCCTGACCCTTCCCTACGGATGTTGGCGCTCCACAATGACACCTTACACCGCTACAACGCCCGGCCTGACGGCGCTGAGCTCTTGCTTGTTGTCCCCGCGCATCTTCGCTCTACTGTTTTACGCCAGCTTCACGATGCACCGACGGCCGGACACCTAGGCGTGTCACGCACGTATGATCGCATCCGTAGGCGTTTCTTTTGGCCTGGTCTCTACCGTTCTGTGCGACAGTACGTTGCGGCTTGTGACCACTGCCAGCGACGCAAGACTCCTGCCCTACTGCCTGCTGGCAGCCTTCAGCCCCTCGACATCCCTGATGAACCATTTTTCCGGGTGGGACTCGATCTTCTAGGGCCTTTTCCCATGTCAACCACTGGCAATAGATGGGTTGCAGTCGCTACTGACTACGCAACGCGGTACGCTGTTACACGAGCACTTCCCACCAGCTGTGCTACTGATGTAGCCGATTTCCTTCTTCACGACGTCATCCTGCGCCACGGTGCTCCTCGTCAGTTAATCACGGACCGCGGCCGCTGCTTCCTGTCTAAAGTGGTCGACGACATTCTTCGTTCTTGCAAGACCAATCACAAGTTCACCACTGCGTACCATCCACAGACAAACGGCCTTACTGAACGCCTCAACCGTACTCTCACAGATATGCTTGCTATGTACGTGTCTGAGGACCACCGAGACTGGGACATTAACTTGCCTTTTGTGACCTTCGCCTACAACTCTTCTCGTCACGACACAGCTGGCTATTCACCTTTTTATCTACTGTTTGGCTACGACCCACCATTACCTATGGACACCATACTTCATGCTCACGCAGACACATCCTCTGCCTATGCTCGTGATGCTCTTGCCCGTGCTGACATCGCCCGTCAGGTTGCCCGCGATCGCTTGTCGGCTTCACAGGTCAAACAAAAATGTCTCTATGACCGCCGACACCGGGAGGTGAACTTCCCTCCAGGATCGCTCGTCTTGCTGTGGTTCCCGTCACGTCGCGTTGGCCTATGCGACAAACTTCTCTCCCGTTATGCTGGCCCTTACCGCGTCGTACGCAAAGTCACTAATGTGACCTATGAAATCGCTCCGCTAAATCCTACGTCGGCCTCTGCAACAATCGCGAGTGACATAGTCCATGTCTCGCGTCTAAAACCGTACCACTCTCAGCCCGGGCCCTAATTGCACCGGGACGGTGCTTCTGCCGCCGGCGGGTAATGTCACGAGCGGCGATCCTGTGGTCGGTGCTTGGACGATGACGACGACGACGGGTGGTTTTTCTGGTGTGCACGCGCTCCCCTGAACGATTGCTGCAGCGTTGTGCGCCTTACCCTGTAAATATATCCATTCTATATATATTCTCCCCGTAACAATATTTTTATGTAGCACGTATTGCGCAACAGAAAGCTGTATCGGGAGTTTTTCACGTTGCTCTACAATTTTCTCATTGACACTTTTATTCTAATTATAACAATTGAGAAGTTGAATAATTAAGACTAATTATTTAGTAACGCAAAATGCAAAAATATTGTCGGAGTATCTCCGAGCGACGATAAACGACATTAGCTTGGTTCTTTCTAGCTGCGTAGCATTTGCATATTTTTAAAGTTAGGCCCAAGTTAAGTGAAACCCCCTGTATATTAACGATTTGCCCAAGTACGTTTCTTCTGTGCATTTATATGCCGACGAATGTGTAATTTACAAGAAAATGCGTAACAATGACGATGACAATATGTTGCGCACAGACTTAAATAATATTACAAGCTATTTCGGTAACTGGCTCATGAAGATAAATGCTAACAAATGCAAACTAATGACTGTTTCTAATCAGTACGATAGCTCATCAACGTACAAACTAGGTGAAATCGAACTCGACATCATACAGGTACTTGGGGGTTACTATTATCTATAATCTAACATGGGATCAGTAGTGTATAAGATATTCACAAGATAATTTCCAATAGAATGAGGGCAACACTTGACTTCAATCAATGAAGAGAATAGGCTGGCTTCAGGAAGGGATATTCTACAATGCATCATATCCATGTCGATCAATCAGGAAATCGAGAAATCTGCGGAGTACAATAAACCTATCTATAGGGCTTTCATAGATTATGAAAAGGCATTTGATTCAGTAGAGATACCAGCAGTCATAGAGCCATTGCGTATTCAAGGAGTTCAGGAGGCATACGTGAATATCTTCGGAAATATCTACAAAGATTCCACAGCTACATTGGATCCTCACAAGAAAAATCGAAAGTTACCTATCCATCTCTCCAATGCTATTCCCTGCATGCTTAGAAGTATCCAAGCTCTTAGACTGGGAAGGCTTAATAGTGAGGATCAACGGCGAATATCTCAGCAACCTTCGATTTGCAGATGACATTGTCCTATTCAGCAATGGGGATGAATTACAACAAATTATTGAGGACGTTAAACAAGAAAATATACAAGTCGCGTTGAAGAATAATATGCAGAAGACAGATAATGTTCAATAGCCTGGAAAGGGAACAAGAATTCAGGATCGCCAGTCAGCCTCTAGAGTCTGTAAAGGAGTACATTTTTCAAGGTCAATTACTCACAGAGGACCCTGATCACGAGAAGGAAATTTACAGAACAATAAAATTGGGTCGAGTGTACACGGCAGACATTACAAAATCCTGAGTGGGAGCTTACCACTGTCGTTGAAAAGAATGGTGTACAATAATTGCATTCTACCGGTGCTAATATATGGGGCAGGAACTTGGAGGTTAACAAAGAAGCTCGAGAACAAGCTAAGGACAACACAAAGAGCGAAGGAACGAAAAATATTAAGCCTAACGTTAAGAGACAAGAAGAGAGCGATGTGGATCAGAGAGCAAACAGGGTGGCTGATATTCTCATTGGCATTAAAAAAAAAGGAGGTGGGCAGGCAATGTAATGCGCAGGATGGATAACCGGTGGACCATTTTTTTTAACGAGGAGTTAAAGAATGGATACCAAGAGAAAGGAAACGCAGTTGAGGACGGTAGAAAACTAGGTGGGGTGATGAAGTTAGGAAATTTGCAGGCGCAAGTTGGAATCAGCTAGCGCAAGACAGGGATAATTGGAGATCGCAGGGAGATCGCAGCCTTCGTCTTGCAGTGTACATAAATATAGGCTGGTGATGATGATAATAATAATAAAACATGAGATACTCAAATTAACATGATCAGTAACAGTGCTAACCGCACATTGGGCAGCTTACGACGTAACTAAAGTAAAGCCCCACCTCCCCTCAAAATGCAAAACTCTTGTGCGCTCGAAGTTAGAATACGGCGCTGCAATCTGGAACCCTCATTACGCTAATTTAATTAGGTCTCTCGAATTAATACAAAATAACACCACACTTTTCATTCTTCCTATTGCCATCGTGTATATCAACACAGCAGCAATGAAACAAGCTCTATCACGACCATTTCTGTCACTGCGTCGTAAGTATGTCCGCCTTTTCCTCTTTCATAAGTTCTTCCATCATTCATCACTACGTACCGAGCTTATCTCGCCACACACTTATCGCTCATCAGGGAGTGGCCATAAACAAAAAGTTAACGGCATTTTCTGGAACACAAACATATTTTATTTTTCTTTCATAGTGCACAGATCTAGCGATTGGAACCACCTACCTGATGACATTGCTTACATTTATGATCATTCTCTTTTTTGTCATTCTTTATCTGCGCACCTACCTTGTGTTAACCCTGCCTAATCATCTCGTGTATTTCTCCTCCCCACCCCTTTCGCTTTCTTTTTCTCCCTTTCCAATATTTATTTTACGTTTATGTTTTGCTAATATTGTATAACATGCTAGGTTTATTTCTGTTGAGTTCGCTTAGTTTTGTTTTAGTTGTTTTATTGTGTTACATTTGAGTTGACATTGATAATTTGGCGCTAATATTGTATAATATTCCACATTTCATTCTGTTCTTTTGTTTCTTCAAATATTATCGCCAACTCCCCTCTGCAATGCCTCGGCATATCAGGGTATGGAAAATAAATAAGTAAATAAATAATCATATCCAAGAAGTTTTCGACATGTTTGGAGTATCCTATATGACGTTACAAATGATATTTTATGAGTTGTTTAGCCTGTACGTGGTAAATATATTTTTATTAAGATCCACCCACTCGTAGACTACTAAATAGGGAAAACTATGACTCCTATATAAATAACTTGCCACATCATGCAGGGTTAGTCATTAGTTTGAAAGTTTACAGGCACACTCAACGTTGTGTAGAACCGTGCTCGTTGATGGGTTCTTCCTTCTTGGAAAATGCTCGTACGTCCTTCATTCACATTTGCTGTCAAACCACAGTTCTCCGCGACAAAACATGTTCTGTGAACTGTAAAAAACGTTCAAGCAGGTGATAAATGTCAGCCTGAGGAACCTCTTTTACCATCATAAACGACTAACGAGCTTTGTCCGGACTTGCGGGGCGTTAATAATTAACGGCAGTAGCCAATCCGAACGCACTTAGCTTCTACTGGCGAGGTAGCGGTACAGTGAGGAAAGCGGTCATAACACAGTGTGCCAGGCGGAATATTTTCTTTGAAGGAAAGCAGTGCGGCCAGTTCTGTGTGCATTTAATAGGCCGTGCCTTAGAAAATAAACAAATGAATCTGCCCCAAACACAGCCTCATGAACACTAACGCTCATGAAAACCGCCTGCTGTGGCTGCATTAGGCGCATTCGCCAACCACCTGAATGGAGTGGGGTGCACACACGTGACCGAGGGACACGGCATTTCGAGAGAACGCTCCGACAGCTCTCGTCGCAGGCGTGGTTGGCGGCGAGGCTTCTGGCAAACCAGATTATATATGGCACGGACGCCGGATGGCGGATGATTTACACGCGCGATGCATTGTTTTACGAGGACCGAATGTGGTGCGGAATTCTGGGCGGTAGCAGAGCTGAGGGGAGCAGGGCAGCGTTTCGCTTGCGAGGATAAAGCATGCCTTCGGTCCCTTTGTTGACGCGACAGCATTTGGCCGGATGGCATTGGCGCTGAACCTTGCTGATCTGTACCTCATGTTTACAGAACCAGAGTAAACAATTCCAGTGTATCTACAGCTGCTGCGTAAGTTACTGCCCGTTGTGAAGTGCTCCTTTCCTTTTCGCTTCTCTTTCAATGCAGGCGTTCCTTATTTTTCAACTGTGAAGAGCACTCTTTTAAATATAAATATAGAATATGTTCGCTGTCTGGAATCCTATCACAAGGTATTGTCATGATTGATGCACGACTTTAAACTTCTCAGGGTCACCTTGAAAATTCCCTAAATAGGTAGTGCCACCAATGAATGATAGCCTCGCATAAGTTGATCATATTAACAGATGTGGCCAGGTTGGCGCATTCTCCACCCATCAACGCTGTATCTATATATAGTCTTAATTTTTATTCTGCCTCATGAAATCTTATTATGGATTACTGAACCGTATTCTTCGCGATCAGTTAACGGTCTAAGCTACATGCTGCTCAAGAAAGTATTGCTGGCATGTGCGTTACGAAAAGCACCACATTCAAGGCAAAGTTCGCAATAACTATTTGCCACGGCCAGTGGTTGCACCATCAGTGCCATCAAATCCCAGCGCAGTAATCCTTATCTTTTGTAGAAAGGAAACTCTTGACTGGTAGCGATACTTTGGAAGTACACAATTTCAACAATCGGAGTGAGCAGATTGTAGAGCATGCGACCCACGCAGATAACATCAGTAATGGAAACTGCCATGTTCGTGACACAGTGATGTTGCGAGTGGGAAACAAATGAGGTCCATTTACAGACAGTGGCGCCAGACTCATAGGAGCTTACGCCCGCTTATTCGAAAGGCGAATTGCCTAGCAGTGTTCACTGCTGAGTATAGAGAGGAGAGAAAGAGAGACGGCAGGGATGTTAACCAGAGATGCGGCTGGTTGGGGAACGGGAAAGCGGGTATAGGCAGATGAGATAGAGAGTGGAGGGGGGGGGGAGGACGCGGTGGGCTCGCGCATGCACGCAGAGGGCCTGAGTAAGTCTCAGGCGTTCACATAGCCCAGTAGCCCTCAAGAAAGACAAAAGTGCCTTCAGAGCTTTGTGGGCCGACGAGCGATGGGGACGGTCTTCAAGTAGCACCTGCACGAACAACGGCCGATCGCCCAGTCGTCGCAATGCGATGCATAATGTTTGTTTTTATGTTCGTGAGACAATAAATGTTTTCTGTTCCCTTCGCCACCGCAGACGTCGCACGCAGCACTGCTAAGTGTAAAGAGTACTCGCACAATACGCTCATTGAGGTAGAAGTCCTTCGTTAACAGTGGTGCTCGCTATTGCGATATCCAGTGCACCAAAACCATGGCGATATTCTTGTGCATTTGTTTAAGACTCCCGACAACTATCATTCAGTTTGAGTCTGTTCAAGCGCAATGACTTTGGGCACCCGCGTGAACGTCTGACATGTGATGGAAGCGTGAAAAAGAGACATAAATAAATATGGTTGTAGGTACTGGATTCAAACCCAAGGAAGGCGAATAATCCACATAATGTTTTACGTCGATTTACGTGACAATTGCTGTAATATTTCTTCTTATTTTTCGACCGAGAATCTCCCTTACAGCGTAGTTAAGGAAGTAAATATGCAAATTTACGGTTATAATTATGGCAACGCATGGCCTATTGTTTGACCTTTCCTTTAAGGTGAGTGAGTGAGTGAAATAACTTTATTGAGGTCCAGAGAAGACGCAGGGGACACCCCGCGCCACCCGGCTAGTCCCACGTAGGGACCGGCAAGCCGAGCTTGACGGCCCGATCGCGGGCACTCTGGACGGCCAGGGTTTGGTCGTTGGGTTCGGAGCTGCCCAAAAGCGCAGCCCACCTATCCTCGCTGAAGGCGGAGCCGATGGCTTCACACTCCCACAACACATGGTTAAATGTTGCCGTTAGTCCACAGGCAGGGCAGTCCGCACTGGGATACCTTTCAGGGTATATAGCGTGAAGAACCGCAAGGTTAGGATACGCACGAGCTTGTAAAAGTCGAAGGGTCACCGCCCGCGCCCTGCATAAGGCAGGGTGCGGGAGGGGGAATACCCGTCTTGACAGATAATAATGCTTAGTGATTTCATTATACGTCATCAATGGTTCCCCGCGGGGTTGGGGGACTGCGGAGGCGGCGCGGTCAGTGAGTCCTCGCGCGGCCTCGTGCGCGCTCTCGTTAGGGTTAGAGGGAGACTTCAATCGACCCCAAGTGAGCGGGAAACCAAATGAGAGAATGCGGAGAGATACTTTTCAAGCTTTGGAGAATGCGAAGGGCCTGAGGGGATACCATCCCGGTTTGGTAGGCCTTAATGGCCGCCATAGAATCGCTATATATTACCTCTCTGCGACCATCGAGCACAGCCAGCGCGATTGCAACCTGTTCGGCTACAAATGGCTTCGAAGTGCATACTGTAGCGCAGCAAGTGATCTTGGAATTAGAGTCGACGATGGAGACGGCGAACGCCTCTTGTTGGACATAGGCCGCGGCATCCACGAAGCTTGCCTCAATGTGGTTGTTACGTACATGTTCAAGTAGAGCTCTACCCCTGGCCCGACGTCTGCCGACATTGTGTGCGGGGTGCATATTGCGGGGAATGGGCGCGATGTGTAGTTGAGATCTGATGTCGCTGGGAATGCGCACGGCGTCGGGGCAATGGTCGACAGGGTAGAGGTCCATCTCATCGAGTATCTTGCGGCCCGCCGGGGTGCCTGATAGCCTGAGCAGCTGTGAACGCTCTTGCGCCTCTATTATTTCTTCGAGCGTGTTGTGCACTCCGAGCTTTAACAGGTATTCGGTGTGAGTGCTCACAGGTAAGCCGAGGGCAAGCTTGAAGACCTTTCTGATGAGGGAATTTAACTTGTTCCTCTCTGCAACATGCCAATTATGCATGGCTGCCGAGTATGAAAGGTGGCGGAGCACAAAAGCATGTATAATGCGGATGAGATTGTCCTCTTTGATTTCCCGGTGCCTGTTGGCGATCCTCCGGATGAGGCCGAGAGCACTCTCCGTCTTGGCGATGATCCTTCTGAGTGCGGCACCATTGGCACCGTTAGACTCGATATACATCCCCAATATTCGGAGCGAGTCCACTCTGGGCACCGGGGACCCGTCACCACTGAAAAGCCGTATTTCGCTTTCGGACGCTGGTTTCCAATCACGATGGCCACCACCTCTGGGTCTTTTCTTGTAGAGAAGTAGCTCAGACTTGGATGGAGAACATCTGAGCCCAGTGGGGCGTAGGAAGCGCTCGGTTGCATCGATGGCGCTCTGCATGGCGTCCTCAACTTGGCCGTCACTCCCGCCAGCGCACCAGATGGTGATGTCATCTGCGTAGATGGTATGGTTGATACCTTGAATCTTGGCGAGCTCCTTGGAAAGCCCGATCATTGCGATGTTGAATAATGTTGGCGAGATGACTGAGCCCTGAGGCGTGCCGCGTGAACCGAGGGTGATTTCTTGCGAGAGGTATCTTTCGATCTTGAGCTTGGCAGTTCTCTGGCTAAGGAATGATCGGACGAAATCGTAGACCCTCTTTCCAAGCCCGAGGCCGGTAATAGTCTGGAGAATGAATTCGTGTGAGATATTGTCGAAAGCCCTCTCCAGGTCTATTCCAAGGATTGCTCTGGTATCTCTCGTGCTCCGGTCGATGATCTGATGCTTTATCAGCTTCATGGCGTCCTGTGTCGAGAGGCCGGCTCTGAAACCAATCATATTGTGGGTGTATATGTAATTAGTCTCGAGGTGCACCGTGAGCCGGCTGAGCAGGGCATGCTCTGCGACTTTACCTACACAGGACGTCAAGGAAATTGGTCTCAGATTGTCGATTCCTGGTGCTTTACCGGGTTTGGGGATGAGGACCGTGCAAGCCGTCTTCCACTGTGTGGGGACATGTCCACTGCGGCAGACATCATTAATCCTTTCGGTGAGGAAGTCGATCGACTCATCATCGAGATTCTTGAGCATCTTATTAGTGACGCCATCTGGGCCAGAGGCGGATTTGCTGTTCAGGGAGAAGAGGACCTGTCGGATCTCAACCGCAGTGAAATCTTGGTCCAACTCCGGCACATCACACCCCGTGTAGTCTGGGAACTGGGTGGGGGCAGAGCTATCGGCGACTGGTAGATACTTCTTTATGAGCCTGTCGACAATCAACTCGTCCGGGGTAGAGTCTGAAACGAGCTGGATGGCTTGCGCAAGGGATCGTCTCTGGCTGGACCTGGTGCTGCCCTCATCGAGAAGGTGTTTGAGCAGACCCCAGCTCTTGCCAGATCTGAGCTGGCCCTCGACGGATTCGCAGAGCTCCTCCCATTGTTGTTTACACAGGTTCTTGCAGTGCTCTTCGATCTCCCTGTTGACCTCGGAAACCTTCTTCTGTTTCTCTGTTTCTCTAATAAGGTTTCTCTGTTTCTCTGTTTCTCCTGTTGACCTCGGAAACCTTCTTCTGTTTCTCTGTTTCTCTAATAAGGTTTCTCTGTTTTTCTAATAAAACACGTAAGTTTAACAGCGACAGCATACCGATACTCTGCTCTGTACGGGCGCTCAACATTTGCATGAAGATGACGGCCAAAAGAGACATTTTTACAAATTAGATATTTTTCTCGTGTTCTTAGAGTTATACCGTACGAAGTGTACTTGATGAAGAAGTACTTTTCAGTACGTTTGCAGGGTTGGGTTTGGTAGAGAGTGGAGCAGGAGCAGGAGAGTCCTTTAGGTGTTACGTATTCCGTGACAACTTCGATCGCGCTTTGCAATGTTTTTTTGGATTTCTCCGTCACTCCATCCGGTTACCCAGAATGCCATATGTCGTCTGAATATAAGCTATGCTGTACTTTAGGGATTTTAGGAATGCTTCGCAATCCTAGCATGGCCATATTGAACAGGTAGGGAGACAGGACCGAGCCCTGGAGTGTCCCTCGATTCCCGAGCGAAATACTCTCCGAGTTAGTCCAGCGACGGTAATTGTGACTGCCCTGTCTGTAAGAAATCTTTTATAATTGTATGCTCTGGAGCAAACTCCTAGCTTGTTTAGCTGTGTTAGGATGGCTTCGTGATGAACATTGTCTAAGGTTTTGGTTAGATCAAGGCCAAGAATGGCCGGTATCAAGTTTTGAGCTGTGATCACCGTCTATTATGTGGTGCTTAATTTAAAGCATAATGTCCTGCGTGGACAGCTTGGGCTTGAATCAAATCATCGTGTGAGGGTACCGCTCATGGTATTTCATATGTTTGTTTAGGCGAGTAAGGATGATGCGTTCCAGAAGTTCCATGATCGCCATGATGCTTAGAATGCCTAGAAGTGAGAATCAATGACGACTATATGAAGTTCAAGAACCTTCGGTTTTCAGATTACATTATCCTGTTCAACAACACGGGATGACTTGAGGCCCTAAATCCAGGAAGTGCAAGAGCAGGGTTGAAAAATATTATGCAGAAAAGAAGGTAATGTTCAATACCCTGGCAAGGAAACAACAATTCATGATCGCCAGTCCTTCTCTAGAGTCTATGCAGGGGTACGTTTATGTAAGTCATTTACTCACAGGGGACCCTGATCATGAAAAGAAAATTATCATCACCATCGTCAGCCTATCTTTATGTCCACTGCAGGACAAAGGCCTCTCCCTGCGATCTTCAATTACCCTGGCTTGCGCTAGTTGATTCCAACTTGCGCATGCAAATTTCCTAATTTCATCACCCTACCTAGTTTTCTGTCCTCCTCGACTGCAGGAAGCGCCTTTCAGGCAGAACGCCGAGTCTTAGAGCTCTACCTTTTTGTGAATTTTCTTGGACTTTGCCGGTGAACTGCTGTTTCCTGCTTAGTTGCGGTGGAGATGGACTCTCACGCGCGTCCGCCGGACTCGGTAGTGCCCGCGGCGGCTGCCTCCAGGAAGCGCAACGGCACCGGGAGCGACACTGACAGCGACGACACCATGCAGTACTAATGTCAGCAGTGAAGAATCTTGTGACGACACCTTCGAGCTGGTGCGGAGCCGCAAAGCAAGAGAAGGTTTGTCAGCACACATCATCAAATTCGAGTGCGTCCACCATGAGGTCATCACGCATTACCGAGGTACTCACCATACGCTTTCACGCCAGTTCTCGCCACGGACAACCTGAGATGCCGCTCAATAGGCAAGCCGTGT